>NC_088930.1:587500-887500 GCF_038396675.1 Hydra vulgaris | reverse complement strand
TATGTATAATATTATTTTAAATAATATCTTAAAATTGCTGTTAAATAAATTTTAAGTATTTTAATTTATAACCTAGCTTTTATGTTAGGATATTTCAACTAATGAAAATAAAAATAGCAGAATCGATCAAACATTTTGTATGACATGTGAAATTTTGTACAATGAGTCTGAAGTGCTATGGAACCAATGTAGTCATTGCAAGAGTTGGTACTGTGAATCGTGTACTGGAAAAAGAAAACTAAAATCTATTTTTTTTTTGTTGTAATCGTGTATAAAATGTTACTTTTAACAGTTTTATATTAAGAAAGTTATGTTGTGTTATGTTATTAAACAAATAATTGTTATAATACATTCTTATTATGACAAACATTTTGTGTTGTGGAAAGAGATATTAGAAAACGGTTTTTTTATCATTCTTATACTCCATTTAAATATTACCGCTACTTAGTAAATGCTTAATTGCATATTTAGATAAATAATATTTTGTAAAAATAATATCCACTAAACTTTTTTTTTTTAAACTTTTTATCGCTCTAAAGAAAAACGCGTCCGTTCACCACGATGCTCGATTGAGAAAAAAAGATTCTCCACAAAAACATAATTTAAAAATATTGACAAATTAAATAAGAATTTTTTTTTTTTTTTATCAATTTTATATTTTCATTATATTTACTTTATAGTAATATTTTTTTTAAAGTATATATATACGAAATCAACAATATTTAAAATCAATATTTAAAAATATTGACAAATTAAATAAGAAATTTTAGTTTGCTTTTTTTATCAATTTTATATTTTCATTATATTTACTTTATAGTAATATTTTTTTAAAAGTATATATATACGAAATCAACAATATTTAAAATCAATATTTTAAAATATTGACAAATTAAATAAAAAATTTTAGTTGTTTTTTTTTATCAATTTTATATTTTCATTATATTTACTTTATAGTAATATTTTTTTAAAAGTATATATATACGAAATCAACAATATTTAAAATCAATATTTAAAAATATTGACAAATTAAATAAGAAATTTTAGTTTGCTTTTTTTATCAATTTTATATTTTCATTATATTTACTTTATAGTAATATTTTTTTAAAAGTATATATATACGAAATCAACAATATTTAAAATCAATATTTTAAAATATTGACAAATTAAATAAAAAATTTTAGTTGTTTTTTTTTATCAATTTTATATTTTCATTATATTTACTTTATAGTAATATTTTTTTAAAAGTATATATATACGAAATCAACAATATTTAAAATCAATAATTAAAAATATTGACAAATTAAATAAGAAATTTTTTTTTTTTTTTTTATCAATTTTATATTTTCATTATATTTAATTTATAGTAATATTTTTTTAAAAGTATATATATACGAAATCAACAATATTTAAAATAAATAATTAAAAATATTTACAAATTAAAAAAGAAATTTTTTTTTTTTTTTTTATCAATTTTATATTTTCATTATATTTACTTTATAGTAATATTTTTTTAAAAGTATATATATACGAAATCAACAATATTTAAAATCAATAATTAAAAATATTGACAAATTAAATAAAAAATTTTTTTTTTTTTTTTTTATCAATTTTATATTTTAATTATATTTACTTTATAGTAATATTTTTTTAAAAGTATATATATACGAAATCAACAATATTTAAAATCAATAATTAAAAATATTGACAAATTAAATAAGAAATTTTTTTTTTTTTTTTTTATCAATTTTATATTTTCATTATATTTACTTTATAGTAATATTTTTTTAAAAGTATATATATACGAAATCAACAATATTTAAAATCAATAATTAAAAATATTGACAAATTAAATAAGAAATTTTTTTTTTTTTTTTTTATCAATTTTATATTTTCATTATATTTACTTTATAGTAATATTTTTTTAAAAGTATATATATACGAAATAAACAATATTTAAAATCAATAATTAAAAATATTGACAAATTAAATAAGAAATTTTTTTTTTTTTTTTTTATCAATTTTATATTTTCATTATATTTACTTTATAGTAATATTTTTTTAAAAGTATATATATACGATATCAACTATCTTATGTTATTAGTAGTCTACTAACTTTGGTTTTCATCGTCTTGTGTGCAGGTAATTCGACTGTTTTAAAAAACTATACTTATATACAGAACTGAATTTGTTTATTTGTTGATAGCAGTTACTACATTTAGCAATGATTGACTATGCAACTAATAATATAATACATGTCATAAAAATCTACAACTTGTGGTCAAAGGTGGCTTCTTTTTTAACGAATCAGAAGTATTTTTTGATAATGACAGTTCGAATGGAATAGAAAAAGAAAATGAAATTCGATTTAGTACCGACTTTAAAAACATGTTAAGGTATCGTCAACTTTAAAAATGTGGTGAGGTATCAGGTGCAGTGATATGGATTTTGAAGAAAATTATTTAAAAATTGACACAACAGGTTTACCAGAAAGTTATTAGCCCCATTATTGCAATAATTGAAAAATTATTCCAATTATGTAATTTCACCACTTGTGAGAACCATCAGGTGTCACTAGTGGTAAAAAATGTAAAAGAGATGAGTTTAAATTATTACAAGTAACGTGTGAGAATTATTTGAATAAATTTGACTTAATTTGAAAACCAATCAAGTAAAATTTATAAATTATAATGAAATCTCTACCTTCTTTTTTTTTTGTTTTTTGTTTTTAATTACAAACTAGTATGATATGGATCATTTGATTTTTTTCTTTAGATGGTTATCAACTACGCATATATATATATATATATATATATATATATATATATATATATATATATATATATATATATATATATATATATATAAATATATATATATATATATAAATATAGATATATATATATATATATATATGTATATATATATATATATATATATATATATATATATATATATATATATATATATATACATATATATATATATATATGCATATCCATATAACCAATATGCATATCCACATAACCAATATGGATCATTTGATTTTTTTGTTTAGGTGGTTATCAATTACGCATTCCTGAAACAATCCTGCACGCAAAATTGAATTACGAACTCCATGTCTTTTAAATAGCTAATAACTTCGTTGTTGTGTAATTGCTACCCATCTATCGCTGTGTTGTTGCTTTAGTTCTGTACTACATTTCATTTAACTATTTGGGAGTATAAAGTCACAACTTCCAGAGAGACAATTTTTTTTTTCATAGAACCAGCTTTTTGATAGACGAATATTTACTTGATTTGGAAGGAAAATTTAATCCTTTTCATTGCAAATTAAGAATGCAGCCTTAGCGACTTTTAGAGTTTTTTATGTATTTTTGATAACATGAATGCTAATTGCTATTAACTATTTTTACAACGTTGTACAAAATTAGTAATAAAATCAAATTGTTAACTCTTTTCTTCTTCTTTTTTTCAAGTTACAGTAGTTTAATTTTGTCAATTTGAACACATATCACCACATTTTACACATTTTTACACATTTTACCACGTGATCCTTAAAATCTAATAAATATTTATAATTACATAATTACCATCTGACACGGGCAAGTAGAAGACAAAATGTCTTATCATCAAGTCCCTTCGTGAAAAGAGGAGAAAAATATTATTTTACAAGCTTTGATATTCTACAAAAGAGTGAACCTAAAAAGTTTGAATAGAAAAAAAGATACGAAAGACTAGTGTCACCGCAATGTTTTTATAGAGCCCCTTGACATTAATTTTTTAAGCCCACATTGTTTTAGTAAATTTACAATAAAATATTTTTTCTGAAAAATACTACGTGAAGAATAAAAACTCATATATACATATACTCATAAACACACTCACATATATAAAAATACTTACATGTATGTCAGAAATTAAGGAGATGGAATTTCATTTGTCGTTTAAAAAAGCAAGTGCTTTTCAAATTTTTTACATTGTTATTTCTCAATTGATTCCATAATGATTTGACCTAAGATTGTATTTTAGTAAAAAAGCCAATGTAAAAATATCAGATGTAAGAATGACTTGCTGCAAAAATACTTTTTGGCAGCAAGTTATTTTTATATTTATACATAAATATTATTATTTAAAGCGAATTAAGTTTTGATATACCCAGGCAAAAGGAGCGCTCTCCCCCCCTTCCCCCACTCTATACATGATTCGAAAAAACATTTTTTTGTATTTAGTATTTGCAGCCTTTTATAAAAAAGCATTCTTCATTTGTCGATTATTTTAACAACTTATATTACAGATTCTAATTTACAATTTGCCGACTTTGCAAAACGATCAATCATGCTTTCAACATTTACTGGAATTTTTCTGTATACAAGTAAGATCAATCCGACTAGTCTGTTTTCTGTTATGAGTGTTCTCAGCCAATTTTTAATTCTTTTCGGGGTTGAGAAGCTACATTTAGCACTGGCGACACTTACAGGACATGACCTAATAATTTGAAACAACTTGTGAGTGATTGGATGTTGCACCTGATCACACAAATCAAAAACTGCAGAAAGATCAGTAGGTAGTATTGTGATTCCTCCCTAATTTTTCATCCTAATATCGTTTTCATTTCTGACTAATGTGGTGCATAAGTTGTTTCGTCAAACATAATAGCATAATAATTCGATTCTAACGCGACTCACAGTTTAATCACATTTTTTTCCACTGCATTTTCCACTGCATTTTTCCACTGCAATTAAAGCATTTCGTGTAGTTTTGCTAATGTATGTTGCAGAAGCTCTAGCTGTTTTCAAATGATTTTCTAAATTTAAATTGTCACAGTTTACTCTAATTCAGCAACTCTCGAAAATTACCTTCATTTGTTATCACATCACAATCATCATCGTCTATGTCTAATAAGCTGCCACCATCATGTGGCCTCTAAAAGGAATATTTTGTCTTCCTAAAAATATAATTGCTTTAACAATAGGTGTCAATCGTTGACAGTTTTCTAAAACCTGTTAAAGCCGTTGAGTGTTTATTCTGTTTACAATGTCCATTGCTGGTTTATTATAGTTTTTTAGATAAAACCTTGCTGCTTCAACAGCTTCCTTGTAATATATTGCTTTTTCGTGACTTGTTAGATCTCCGTCCTTCCCAAACAGATTAGCAAACATCTGCAATGGTTAACTAGCTTCTAAAGTGCAACTTGTTTGTGAGATCCTGCAGTCCGGTAGTATGAAAATAATGCACATTTTTTGCAGTTAAGTCCCTTTTTACAATCTGAATATACAAACCATTCGCATTTTTCCAGATGAGAATGATTAAGATATCGCTTTTGCTGCAAATCCAAAAACCTTAATGAATCTTTCTACATTTCAACTATCCCTAACAATCAGTTTATTATGTCACTGAATATAAGCAAGCATTAATAATATCAAATTAATAGTAAAATATTAATTTGCGTCATTATAAAAAAAACTAAATGAAAAGTAAAATAATAAAAAGAAAACCTGAAAAAATTTTAGTATTTAAAAGTTTATTTCCAAAAATATAAACCATGACGAGTAATTAAATAAAAAAAATGTAGAATTTAGAAATTCCTACAAATTCCTTTTCGCTTTTAAACTTTCAATGCACTATTTACAAGTGATTCAATTAAATTATGCCGCAAAAATCGTCATTCCATAGTTACGCCGGTTAAAATAATTTATATAGAAGTAAAGATTAAAATTAAATATTAAATAGTAATATATATATATAAGTATAAGAGTATGACATAAAAACAGTTATAGTTAAACAAAAATTATATTAAAAAAATTTGTAGGTTGCTGAAAATTACCTCCTCCCTTTATTGTCGGTCTAGATCCGTCTCTGCGAGGACAGGGATATGATATGGGCGCCAATATGGTAGGCATTAATAAAAGCGTCAGAACAAGAATACTCAACATTAGTCCAAGAGCATTTTCCACGCCGTGTGGATGTTATAGCTAAAATTTACTTTTAGTAAATGCAGCTAAATCTTCTACAACAGCTAAAACATTTTTCAGCTTTATTAATAAAATTTATGTACTCTTTTCGGAGTCAAGCAAGCGTTGGCAACTTACGAAAACTAAATTGAAACTAACGCTAAAACATCTTTCAGAGACACGGTGGGAGAGTAGAATAGGAGCAGTAAAAGCTATACTGTTGCAATTTGAAAATATCGAATATGTGAATGGCTTGAAAAATAAAACCGACAATTCGGAAACTCAAAGCGACTTCTAAGTAGTTATGAACGAAATGTTAATTTTCGAATTTATTGTTGCTATACACCTGTGGTATGAGATTTTATTACATGTAAATAATATAAGTAAACTATGGCAATCGATTCCAATAAACTTAAAAGTCACTGTTGATACTTTACGTTCATTTTGTACTATGATTCAAGAATTCCGTAATACTGGATTTGATTGGAAAAAAGCGTTTAAGAAATTGAGTCAAAATTTAAAATTTTGCCATAAGAGAACCTGCTCAATTAGTGTAATTTTTTGGACCAAAAAATACGTAAAACGCAATATATCCTATGCGCATTTTTACATAGTAAATTTATACATGTTAAGAATTGTTACATTCTTTTACATAAAAAATTTATGCATGTTAAAAATTTTTTATGTAAAAGAATGTAACAATTCTTAACATGTATAAATTTACTATGTAAAAATGTGTATAAATATATATAAGTATAAATATATACCTATGTATAAATGAAAAAGATGTTTTGTCTTGTACATAATCCCAAACGTCTTTGAAACTTTATTCTCAACTAACTTTATTTGGCTTTTCCAATTTAAATGTTTTTTTATTTTTTTGTTCTTTATTACATTTTAAAATATCACCTTAATATTTCATATAATTTACAAGCTAAAATAAATTAATATAAACAATTACAAGTGAAGATATTTAATATATATATATATATATATATATATATATATATATATATATATATATATATATATATATATATATATAAAGAACGCGGAAACTCGTAGAAGACCGTATGGTCTTGTCGTCGAGTACCGCTGTAAAAAGACGTTGCATTTTTATATGTTAAATATTTTATGTTGTAAATAAAGAAGTAAGTGTTTCAATAATAAAAGAAAAACAAGATTTAAATAAAATAAAAAAAACATATATATATATTAAAAAAATAAAAAGCTTACAAAAAATTTCTTAAAGATAATTTTACTGATAATATAACAGCAATATAGGCTTGCAGATCGTATATAATTGAGTTACAAATCATATCAAGAAAATACATTACAAAATAAAAGATAAAAAGAATTTCAAAAGGTTTTAAAAGTACATTTGTATATTGCCAACTTCAAAAACTACTTCGTTTAACTATTTTATAAAAGACATGTAATTCCATTCAAAAGACAATTTTGTTCCTAAAATACGGTCAACAAAATGATACGCAAAATTTACAATGATTAGTTTCCATCAGAAAATCATCATTTCGTAGATTGTATTTATGTTTTTGTTTTGTAATAAATAAAATATGAAAAGGAGACGGAGATAATTTCTTTTTACATTTTTACATAAAACAAAGAATATTATATACGTTAAGTTGATATATGCTTAAAGCATTCATTTTTCTTTGGAGAGGTTTTGAATTAGTTCGTCGATCAAAAGAATTAACTAAACGTGCTATAAGTTTCTGATGACGATGAAGAGGCTCTAGTTCACTTTTGTTAGTAAACATGTTTAAGCATAAGACACTTAAAGCGCGAATTTAGCTATATGCTCGAATAGCTTGAACAACTATAGAGTATTTCCTGTAAATTTACGATTTCTTATAGAGGTTGTCAACAAACTACATTACACTTTAGGAGCGGGGAGGAGGTTAGGGGTAGGCAATTTTGTGACATTTTATTACGAGGGGAAGGGGCAGATCTCCGATTTTTTTACTTTTTAAATTTTTTTATTTTTAAGTTTTAAGTCTAGATAAGATTTTTTTTTAATCAAAAGAGTATCTGACCAAACACAACCTTCAGTCGATGTATCTAAATGTTGATTGTAAAATTAACAAAATGTCAAAAACTGCGTGACGTAATTTATGGACGTAATTTATGGACCTCACATCATTGATATTATGGACATCATAACATTTTTTTTCTCGTTTATTCGTCCAGACACTATAACATGATAAATAATTTAAAATAAGTAAAGATATTTTAATTTTTACCGATGTTTCGGCTACAATTTATATTTACAGTTATTTTTTTTTTAAGTCTTTTTTTATTTTTTTTTTATATTTTTAAATTCATATATTTTTTTGCCTTCAATAAAAAAAGTTACAACTACAGAATAGCTTTATTAAAAAAGTAATCGGCATGACTTCCAGAAGATCATGCGTTTTTAATATAAAGATCTTATCAGAAGATAATCTGATTTTATCGTATAGCCCCTTAAAATATCAAATATAATAAATTAAAATAATATCAAAAACCCTACAATATCAACCTTTACAATATCAAAAATAAATCAACATAAACTATACGTAACTGTGCATTTAAAATATAAATATAATGGATAAAATATATGAAACAAAAGAACTAAAAACATTTTGTGTTAAAAACTTTTTTAAATTATTGTTAGAAAGAAGTTAAAGCTTTTATTATTATTATTATTTAGGTGCCCCAAGAAGACCTAACGGTTTTTTCACAGAGCACCGCGGAAGTGCATTTAAATAGAAGGTTCACTCCTCCTTCCTTACCTTGACGCGAAAATATGTTCAGAGTTCGTTTCGAACCTGAACATGTTCGAAAGTTCATTTCTAGACAGATCAAAACTAGGCAAAACTATTTTGTTTCATAAAAAAAGACCGCTCTAGAAAATAAATAGATGTTCAAATTTAGTTTGGCAGAAAAGTTTTTAGAAATATTCTCCACTACAAAGATTGTATTTGTTTATTGGTTTTATAATTTAAAGGTTTATGAATACATTATGAGATAAATGATTTTTAAATTTAAACATAAACATAATGCAAATTGGCGAATTCGGGGTGTGTGAGGGTGGGCAAACTGGCAAATTCGGGGTGTTCCACCCTTACACACCCCGAATTTGCCAATTCAGTAAAAGCAAATAAACAGTAAAAAATAAAAGTAAAAGATTAATAAATAACTCTAAAATGAAAATAAATTTCTCAAAAAGAAGATTATCATTTAAAATAATAAAATATGTACATATGTTGATTAATCTTATATATGAATACGGTAATGAATAGTGCTCATAGTTACGCCTAATGATAGTGTTCTTAATGACGGTTCTGTATTCTGTAAAATACACCATTTCTTAGTTTTTAAGTAGTTTCTAGACTTTTTTATGCGCGGTTGCATTTGCCATGCGGTCTTTCGCAAGCAAGCAAGCAAGCAAATTAGAGCTGATATATTATTATTTTCGAAAAGAATTGATGTTGTTCATTGTTTAAAATAGAAAATTCAAATAATCGTTTGTTTGTTGTTGGTTGTTTTTATTTTTCTAATTTTTATAGCCCGTTTTCATTTTTTAGAAGAAGTTTATAACTAAAATTTCTGTTTAAGTAAACTGTTTCAGTTTTGTCGTTAGTCTTTTTAGAACATTTTAAGCAAGTATTGTTTTATTTCCTGGAGCAATTAAGAGGAGCTGATGGCTTTTTTAATAGGTTCAATTCATTTTCTTATTTATAGATTAAGATTATTTTTTGTAGAAAGAATAATGAGTATAAAATTTTATTTATGTGTTTAATATGAAAGTTAAATAGAATAAGATTGTTGTTTGTGTTCATGTAAGTTTATATACATAAGTTTGCGTTTATTTCAATCTATTTTATATTGCTCTATATCTATATTATATATTTTATATTCTTAGGAAAAATAATAAGGAATAGAAAAATAAAAAAAATTCTTCTGGAAATTGTCAAAAGAATGTTGTGTTATGCTTCATTTTAAGGTATCTGAATATGTATTTATTTGAAATTTATAATTTTGTTCTTTAATGGTTTCATCTTTTTTATTACAATGTTGTAAATTGTAGTCTGCATTCTTTGTTACATTAAAAATATTAAATGCTAATAAATGTTGTTTTTATAGCTGTTAAAGGTTTGCTTATATGTTTATCTTATGCTCAAAGTTAAAAAGTTTTTGATAAATATGTGTATGAGATGATATATGTAGTTTGATAAATACGTGTATGTAGTGATATATATAGTTGTTTTATAAATGTGTTTATATAAATGTGTTTTTATAATAGTATGAAATGTATTTTATCCAGGGATGCGAAGTCCCAAAAAGACTCCAGCTTTTTGTATCTACTTTTTCCAAGTCTGTAGTGTCCAGAAGCTCTAAACATGTTTATTGACTTATTATCTGCTATAATAATTTCATGAGATTTGATGACTTGAAACTTATTGTTTATAAACCAGGAGTCCTTGCCGCCATATTACCTAAGAATTCTGGGCTAATAAAACGATTGTTCCTCTAACCTAATAGTCTTAATTTTTTACCTATTAGTAGTCCATAAACTTATTTATATTTTTAGTGCTCCTGTATACCAAAAACTAGGATAAAGTAATCTTTTTGTGACTTTTAAATCCGGAGTCCTTTTTGGTACTCTGCATCCCTGATTTTATCTAATGTGTACATGATTGTTAAATGAGGTGTTTTTATATGTTATATAACATTTAAAAAAATTGTGTTTTATAGTTAAAATAAATATAACACACAATATATTTGACATATAGATCTAGAGCAAGATTCGTCAACCTTACCAGTCAAGTGGTGTTACTGCTTTAGGTCTAAGTATAGTCTAGCCTATATAACTATTCTGAAAATACATAACATCTTTAATTATTTTTTGTGTAATGTTGTTACCTTTGACTTATCTTTATGTTAGTGTCTGTTGTTAAAAATGATTAATAGGTAGTTTCATTACTAGAACTCGCTGCTTTTGTTTCTTAATATAAATACATTATTATAGTTTCTTCAAGCAGAAGCATAAATTAGTGACTTTTATCTGAAATAGCACAGTGAATATTATTATTAGTGCGCATAGTTATACCTATTGTTCGATATTAGTTACAATTCTGTATTCTGTAAAATACACTATTTCTTAGTTTTTAAGTAGTTTCCAGACTTTTCTTAACGAATTGTTTTCTTAAAGAAGTCATGACCTTTAAGAAAACACTTGGTTATGAAAATGTTGATTATGAAAATGAAAATTTACCTTTTTGTTCTGAAACGTCGTCAGTTTCCTGTCAGATTGGCTTATTCAATGACAATTAATAAAAGTGAAGGTCAAACATTTGATAGAGTTGGGGTATATCTCAAAAAACCGTGTTTCTCTCATGGTCAACTATATCTTGCATGTTCAAGCATTTAATAGTTTGTTTATCAAAATTGATAAACATCTCATTCAAGGTATGGTAGGTGGAAAGTGTTACACAAATAATGTTATATTTTCTAATGTTCTTAATTTATAGTCTTTTTCATTTTTCATTCATTATAGATTTTCATTTCGAAAATTTACTGTTTGTAGGTTGTGAGCACATTTTGTATGTATAACTTTATTTATTATTTTAATTTTTTTTTCATAGTTTTTGATAAATATATCTGACATTTAATATTGTTATAAAATGTGTTTATATTTGTTATATAAAACCATATTTGTTTATAGTTGTATATATGTTAAAATTATGTTGTTTCCATGTTTTCAAAGTGGTGTGACTTGGCATTATGTTGAGCAAGATTGATAACCTTGCCAGCCAAGCGGTGTAGTTATAGCAGAGGTGTGACTTGGCAGTATTAAGTGCCAGGCGGTGTTATTGCTTTACAGCTAGGTTGTGTTGTCTAGCCTTTTTTTAATTATTCTGGAAACACATAATATCTGTTAATATTTAGCGTAATGAGTATGAGAGAGAATGCAACCTTGATCTTTAAATCTAGGGCGTTTTAATGTCCTAAATTTGAAGTAATTGAATAACTAATATGGAATATAAAAGCAAATATACTTTGATGTATTTATATGTTTAGTAAAAAGATAAATATAGTTAACTTAAAATTGGTTTTCTAATTTTGTCTTTCATATTTTAATTTGGTTTGTTATTTTCGCTGAATTTTAGGATCAAGGGTGTGGTGTAAATATTCTATTGTTATGTTTTTTTGTTGTGATGTTTTGTATTGATAGACTGCTTGGCTTACCTTCACGTTGGTGTCTATTTTTAAAAATGAATAATTGGTAGTTTCATTATTGGAACTTACTGCTTTTATTTATTTACTAAAAGCCAAGACAACATTTTGCTAATAATGCAATTTATATCTTAATTTGATTTTTATTTTTTTTTAGTATTGTTAATCCTTTTGTACTTGGAAACAGATTTTATAGTTACATCTTCGATAAATGTTTATATTAACTTTTTTTTTTTTTTTTTTTTTTGTTAATTCACCTCCCCAAGGCCCAGAAGGCCACTACAGACGAGGAGGCTACTTAATTGTCTGAACTCTCTGAACTCTATAACTCCGAAACACGAACCTTGACGAACAGGACCGCTGCGCGGAGAAACAAGTTGAGCGCGGTACTACCAGGGACGTGGTGGGGATCGAACTCGGAACCTCTCGCTTATGAAGCGAGCGCTTTACCACTACACCACTACCGCATGTCAACATAGGTTAATATAAATAGGTAAATCGATTTTGAGTTTTTATGTGGTTTTTTATTTTTTTTTTTTTTTTTTTTGTAATTACGGTATCATAATTCCATTTTTTTTTCTTTAAGATTTACGATTGACGCATTTATACAATTTTTAAAAAAATACCATGATTTCCTTTTATTGTAAATTTTTTGTCAGTTAAAATGATATAAATATATGCAATTAGTTCAATTTTTTTAATTTCTCTTTTTTGTGCCTAATAATTTGTTGTACGTAACTTAAGAGATGTTTTTAAAGAGGGGTCGCAACTAAAAACAAACTCAAAACCTTTAAATACATGGAGAATATTGTAGTTTTGCGCATTTGTCAAATACGAAGTTACTTAAATTTTATAACGGGTTGAACTAATTAATTAGCTTAGTTTGCATTTGCAACACTTTTGAGGAAAGAAAAAATTCTTATATATCTTAAATTTTTATATATATTAAAAAGAAAAAATTCTTAAAAATGTAAATCATTGTTTTACATTTTATTATTTTGGTAAAAAGTCTTTATCAAAAACTTGATTACTCTTAAAAAAAATAACTTTATTCTCCTGGCCACCATTAAGGCAAAAACGAGGAAGGGAGATCCTTTATTAGTGTCATAATATATGAGAAAATATACTTCAAATATACTGTCAATATACTGTCTTTTATTAGTGTCAAAGTATACTTCATAGTAATCTTATTAATTAAAGTTATATTTATATACATTATATAAAAAATATTATAAGAATTTAGCTTTACTTTTTCGTCAATTTAAAGCATGATGAAGTGTTATTATTTTGTGTCAGTAACTAAAAACGTACTGTGTTGAGCTTAGTAATGTCTAGGAAAATGGTTCTGCCATACACTGATATGACCTATGTCAGTTTTAAATGACTCAAATAACCTTAACTAATTGGTAAAATAATTTATTTGAATTTTGCAGATGGCTTAATTTTTTAATTTAAAGGCGTTTTTCTTACAGAGTATTAGTTAAGGTTTCGCAACTTTAAATTGTGGAAAACAGCCACTGTAAATTAAGTAATAGACCGACCGTAACCCGTATTACGGGTTGCTTTCTGCTAGTTATGCATTAATAATCTAAAGTAATTAATTAATTAACTATTAATTATTGATTTCTAATTTAAAGAAGCTTTATTAGAAGAAATTTAATTCATTTTCTTTTAACAAAAGTAATTGCTGTGGTTGCACACGAATAAAAGTAAAATTTTTTTTTTTTTTTTACTTTTATTATTTAACCAATATAACCATTTTAGATTTCGAATTTTTAGTTAATTTAATTCAATAAAAAAGCTTCAGATGTTAAAACTTGTTTATAATAAGTCGGTATAAAATGTTTTTTATTTTCCCCCTAGCAATGCTTTGTTTATTCCGTTGTTATGCGCTTTAGAATCAAGTTAAATCATAAAACAATATGGTTTAAGTATTGGTTTAAAAAATATGTTGTGCAATTGGAAAACTGAGTTTTTTTCATCTGCTACATTTTCTAAAAAAAAAATTAATCGAACAACAAGAGCCAAGTAAAAGCAGATGTAGTGGACAAAAACCATTTGATATTAACATACGTGTCATTGTGGCTTTTCGTGAAATGGATAAAGGATTATCATTTTTTTTTTTTTTTTTTTACAAGTGAGGATTTTTACTATAAATAATAAAAAAAAAAAAAAAGAATGCGGAGACTCGTAGAAGACCTTAAGGTCTTGTCGTCGAGAACCGCTGCAAACTCGTTACAAATTTACGTGTTACATATTTTAAAATAAAAAAAAAAAAACTGTGTTTAACAATATTAGAAGAAAAACATAAATTTAAATAAAAAATAGAAATTTTCAAATAAATTTCCTATTAAAAGTATAAAAGTATATTATCAATGGACAAAATGATTTTCTTAAGTTTCCTTATATAAGAGGTATAAGTCCATTCATGAGAAAAGTCAAAATGTTTCAAAACTATTTTATTCCAAAGAAAGGCTCCTCGGAAAGAAACACAAGATTTACCAAAATTTGTATGCGAAAATTGTAGTCGAATAGAATTATCATTTCGTAGATTGTACTTGTTTTTTTCTTTTATTGAGTATATAAAAGGTTATGAAAGGTTATGAAAGGAAGAAGTATATAAAAGGTTATGAAAGGTTATGAAAGGAAGAAGGGGAATCGTTGGTTTTACATTTATACATAAAACATAAAATATTATAAACGTTTAGCTGATATATATTTAAAATATTCATTTCAAGTAAGAAAGGCCTGGCATGAGTAAAACGGTCTTTAAAGTTTATAAGACGTGCAATGTGTTTCTGTTGACGATGAAGAGGTTCTAGTATACTTTTGTTCACACTACCCCAAGCAATGTTAGCGTAGTTAATATGGCAGTGAATAAAGGAATAATATAATTGAGTTAAAGTATGTTTATTTAAGAAACTTCTTGATTTATATAATATTCCTATAGTTCTAGCAATTTTGTTATTTAGGTTGTTAACGTGGTGTTTCCATTTAAAATTTTCATCAATATAAATGCCTAAAAATTTTGTAATTTTTGTTCGCTTTATTTCAATATTGTCAACAAAAATAGGTGGTGTAATACTTGGAATTAATTTTTTTTTTGAATTTGGGTAAAAAAGCATCCATTTAGTTTTTTCTATATTAATTGATAACTTGTTTGATTTGAACCAGTTAGAGATTTTAATAAGCTCAGTGTTCATATTTCTAAATAATGTTGTTAGATCATTGCTGGTTAAAAAAAGATTAGTGTCATCCGCAAACATAATTGTCATTAAGTTTGAGGCTTTGTAGAGATCATTGATGTATATCAGGAACAGCAATGGGCCTAGTATTGAGCCTTGTGGCACTCCACAAGTTATATTTAATAAATTTGATGATAATGATGAGTCTATTTGAATAAACTGTTTACGATTAGTTAAATAGTTCTTTAGTAATAATAAAGTATCTCCAGTGATTCTATAATGTTCTAGTTTGTTATAAAGAATTTCATGATCTATAGTATCGAAAGCTTTCGATAGATCTATGAAAATACCTAATGTGTATTGCGATGTTTCAAATGAATCACCAACATTTCTTGTTAGTTGAAGTATTGCATGTTCTGCAGAATTATTTTTTTTAAATCCATATTGGTTATTATATAATATTTTGTTTTCTGATAAGTGCTTAAATATTTTATTATATATAATTCTTTCTAGAATTTTTGAAAAAACTGGGAGAACTGATATTGGGCGATAGTGACTGAGGTTTGTAAGTCATCATCATACTGACTGACATCATCATAATACTGTCATCATCATACTGACTGACATCATCATCATCATCATCATCACATCATCACATCACATCATCATCACATCACATCATCATCATCATCACATCACATCATCATCATCATCACAGTCATCATCATACTGACTGACATCATCATAATGACTGAGGTTTGTAAGTCATCATCATAGGAAACATTTTGTGGAATAATGAATATGAAGGAATGAATATTAACGGAGTTGTTTCTACAATTTCAGTTGAAAGTAGTAAATGTATTGACTTTCAAATAGAAAAAAAACATGTAAATAATGTTCAATATGGAAGTTAAAAGAATCCAGTTGAATATGAAAAGTTCCAGTCATCACATTACCAAAAGTCTAAAATTAGTCATACTGGATCATCATCGGCTATGGAAACAAGTGGTGTTTTAAAACTTTTTCATTGTTCTGAAAAGAAAAACAATTTAAGGTATACCACATATCTTGGTGATGGAGATAGTAGTTTTTATACCAGTGTTGTTGCCACTTAATCTTATGAACATAATATAGAAATTAAAAAAGCAAAGCGCATTGGTCATATTCAAAAACAAGTTTGCACGCGTTTAAGAAACTTAATAAAAAGCAGTAAAGAAATTTTAAGTGATAGTAAAAAAGTAGAAGGAGCAGGTCGTTTGACAGAAAATGTTATTACTATGGCAAAGCAATCAGACAGAACATTGGTAGAGTATATGCAATAAAAAGCAGTGTAGCAGCTATTCTTTTTCACTGTTTTGAAAGTTATGACAATTAAACACGCCATCAATTTTGATTCTTGATGCAAATTCCAGGATAATAAAATAACTAGAAAAAAAACATACAAAGAAAATGTTTGTATTCCTGCTGCTGTTCGAGATTTTATAAAACCATTATTTATAGATCTTAGAAGTGATATTCTTTAAGAAAAGTGTTTGCAGGGTAAAACACAAAATCCTAATGAATCCTTGAATCAATTGATTTGGAAGCGGTGTCCTAAAGATATATTTGTTGAAAGAACTGCTTTATGTGTTGAATAGCATCAGCTGTCCTATACTTTAATAATGGACTACAATTTTTAGAGACGTTATTTGATAAGCTTAAAATAAATGACTCTAAGCGCATTTCTAAAGCAGAAAAACAATGCACAAGTATTGTGAAATTAAGACGCAAGAAACTAAGAGCTATACAAAAAGGTTTTTGTGATCAAAATGAAACATTAGAAGTTGCAGTTTATGGAAGTGGGGAGTTTTTAACATTTTTTTTTGTTTATTTTTATTTTTAAATTGAGTTTTTCTCAAAGTCATGTTTTGTAGCCTGGCAACGAAGATATTTTTCAAACCAATTTGATCTGAAATTTGGCACACTTGTTTGTAACACATGTATTTGCAACCTCTACTAAAATTATGTTTACAGCTAATTGCGTTCTAATTTTGTGAGTGATTTTGCGTTCTCAAATAACACCAAAACTTCCAAATATGACTAAAATGCATATATTTTGACTTTTTTTGGTCAAAATCCAAAACTTTTAGTGTATGTTGTCATTGCGTAAGTAAAGGATCACAAGCCAAAATTTCAGTTCAAATTTATTTATGGTTGCTGGAAAAACCCTGTCGCCAGTTATTCATTTTTAGGCTTATGTCTATCAATAATTATGTGCATAACTAATTTTTTTAAATCCTAAAATTTTTACTTATATTTTAATCATATAAAATTTTTTAGGGTCATGGCACCCCCTACCGCAAAGAAGCACCTACCGCGGTTTTTGAAAAAATCAGTAAATTTTTTTTTTTAATTAATTTTTTAAGTATTGTTTAATACAAAACTAACTTATTTCACTAATGAATAATTTTTAAAAAGATGTATTTTTAAAGATTTGAGATGTTTTTTTACCCGCAAATGATTTTTTATTGCTTTCTTAAGAAAATCTTTAACAGTAAAAAAAAGTTTGTCTAGTTTTTTTACGGCTTAAAAGTTATATAATTTTTTTGATAAAAGTTTAAAATAGTTGTAAAAACATTGAATATTTTAAATTTTATCATAAAATATTAGTATTTTTTGTATAACATTATTTAATCTTTTACACGATAGGTGATTACGAAAATTATAATAGTTAGCACCGTTTATAAAAATATTTTTTCGGACGTGCTTTATTTTGTGAAGTTTTCTCTCTAAAAAACACTTACGTACTTTATTTATTATGTGAAATGAATTCGATTAGAAAGATGCAAGGTTCAAAAAAAATATATATATATTTGAAAAAAGCTTTTGTATTCAGAAGAACAACTTCATGCAGCACTTAGAGCTTTAAATAAAGGTGAAAAAATTTTGTGTCAGCAAAAAGTTTAATGTTCCTGAAAATACCTTACGCGACAAACTATCTGGTAAAAGCCAACCCAAAAGGCAAAACTCTGGCTTTAAATCATATCTTGGAGAAGAAATAGAGAATGAAATGGTTGCTTGGTTAATGCAGTGCGATAACATGGGTTTTGCGATTACAAAAAAGCTATTAATAAAGGCGGTACAAAAAACAGTTATAGGGAGAGGTATAAAAACACCATTTAAATATGATATCCCAAGTAAAAATTTGTTTTATAAATTTATGCGTCGTCATATGGAATTTTCGCAAAAACGAGCAGAGCATATTAGAAGAGCTAGAGGTCTTATAACTGAAGCATCGATAAGAAAATGGTTTAATAAGGTGTGTGAATTATTAGGCGATGATGCGCAATACCTTAATGATCCATCTCGTGTTTTTAATTTAGACGAAACTGGTTTTGAGTTAGCACCATAAACTGGAAAAGTAATTGGCATTAGAAGAAGAAATGTTTATGAAGAATTTATGCAACAACAGCGATAAGGAAAACCTTACAACTCTATTTTGCGTAAATGCAAATAGTGAATTTGCGCCATCATTAACATTGTACAAGTATGCTCGAATGCCAAAAATTATTGCTGCTGCTGCACCACCGGGTTGGGGACTCTGGTGGTGCAGCAGCAGGTAAAAGTGACAGCGGCTGGATGACCGCCGAATGCTTTTATGAGTACTTCACAAATGTGTTAGTGTCATATTTGAAATCTATTAATACACAACTATCTATATATACGTTCATGGATAGACGTCGTTCGCATCTGTCTAAAGAGCTTAGCATGTATTGCTCTTCGAAAAGAACTCATTTGATTTCGTTGTTTCCTAATGCTAAACACATCTTACAACCATTAGATGTGTCAGTTTTTGGACCAATGAAAAAAAAAATGGCAGAAGGTTTGTCGGCAATTTAAATTGGATAACTATTTTAATGAAATTTGCAAAGAAAATGTACCAATGTTGTTGAATAATTTTGTTATGAATCCAAGTATGAAAAAAAATTTTATTAACGGATTTAGGTCGACAGGAATATTCCCATTTAATGCGAACAATGTTGATTATAAAAAAGTAATTCAACGTGTTAAATTGAAATCCACAATTGATAATAACGAAATGAATCTTTCAAGCCATAATAACGTGGGAAACTTATTTGAAAACAACGTTGCACCTGAAGTATTGCTACAGTTTGAAAAAACTGGAAGTAAAGAATGGGGAGGTAAAACTGACTTCAGAGAATTATTTAATTTTTGGAAAAAACTTAAATTTAACTATAGCTCCAAACAATAATGTATTAAACAATGAAAAACAATGAAATCGATAAAGAATCGTATTTAGATATTAGCAGAACGCAAAATGAAATCGTATCTAGTAATGTTAGCGAATTCGGAAAAGCGTAATAATTGATGAATCCGGTGAAAGTAAATCAGCAGCAGATCCACCAGATTTAAATAAACAAATAATAAAAGATGTAAAACCATTACACGACTTTCTTTTATGGCCAAAAAAACCAATCACGAAAAAAAGGTTGAAACAAGTTGAACGATTACCGAGCGTTGTAACTTTATCCAAATGGTTAGAGATTCAAATAACTAGAGAAAATGCAAAGGAAGAAGAAGATATCAAAAAATTGAACGTAAAAATAAAGCTGCTGATAAAAAAGAATTAAAAGAAAAAGAAAAACAAAAAAATCCAGAAGAAACCCAGCTTGAATAAAAGAAAATAAAAATAAAAGACAAAAAAAAAACATTTAAAAAAAATTTTGAAAGAAAAAAAGTTTAAATTCAGAAAAAAGCTTTGGTGGATAATTTTATAACCAATATCTTCTTTGTTTTGTAATCATATTAAATTTATGAATTTGTTTGTTGATTTAAATACATAAAAGTAAAATTAAAATATAGGATTTTTTTTCATACACGGTATGTGAAGAATCAATTACGGTAGGTGGTGCTTTATCACGGTAGATGAAGAAACGTACTAGATCTTACAAAACATTAAAAATAACATTAAAAATATAACTTTACTCAATTTCGAATTATATAATTTAGTTTATAACTGAGTATAAAATATTAATTCGAAAACCCTAAATAAAAATCTGTTATGGTTTTGGAGTTAAGAAGTTTTAAAGTTAAAAGTTTTCTTAAAGTCGCGGTTTGTGGTGCCATGACCCTATGCACTATTTAAAAATAGAAAAAAAAATTGAAATGCAAGGTTCTTTTTTGATGGTATACTACCACCTTAAGTTATGTTTTGAATTGGTGTAGAGAATAATTAGTTTTCAGTTAATTATTTGATATTATGTTCCACAACTTTGGTCCTCGGTTCGCAATTGAGAATTTAGTAACGGAATAATAAGTTTTGGATTGAATGTAGTTATATTTTGAAAACCTTGTAGGGTATTTGTTATTTGTTTTTCAAAAATTAAATAAAATAAGATTGGTAATAAATTTTCAACAAGTTTGAACATGAAAATGAGAACATGATAGAGGTTTAGTTTATATACATTTAGAATATTGAGTTCATGAAATTGTATTTGTGTGTGTAAGAAACTATCTACGTTTAAAACTATCCTTATAGCCTGTTTTTGTTTGCTTAGTACATTTTTTATTTTCGTTGCGTTAGTGCTGCACCAAGCTATGTTCGCATAACTTAAGTAACAATGAATAAAAGATAAGTAAATGTTTTTTAAACAAGATTGATTTAATAACTGCTTAGCTTTGTACATTATACCTAAATTTTTCAATATTTTATCTTCAACTACACCTACACCTACCTGTTCCCTCTAGGTTACATTTTTATCTAGAAACAGGCCTAAATCTTTATTGATTTCTTTCTCTTTATTAACTGATTATCAATAAAAATGTCCGGAAGTTGTAAGGGATTATCTGATTTTTTATGCAGGCAATGGAATAAAGTGTATTTTGTTTTTGTAATATTTAAAGATAAATTTTTTTATTTAAACTATTGGGTTAGTTTGTCTAGTTCTTTTTTTACTGTTTGAAATAATTTATAGTTAAATAGAAGTGGTCCGAAAATTGTTCCTTGAGAAACACCACATTTAATTGTCTCATAATTAGTATTTTCTTCACCATATACTATATACTGCTTCCTATTAGTCAATTAACTCTCGAACAAGGACAAGTTAGTATTTTTTATACCATAACTTTTGAAGTTCGATAGAAGGATTTGGTGATTGACTTTACTTAAATCAATAAAAAGACCTAGGGTATACTTGCCTTCATGAAACGATTTAAATATGTCCTGAATAAGATGAATGATTTCATGATCGGCGGAATGACCAGATTTGAATCCAAATTGTTTATGGTAAAGAATATTATTTATATTCAAAAAAGAATAAAACGTTTTGTACATAACTCGCTCTAATATTTTAGAAAAACAATTAAGAACTGGTATTGGACAGTAATTTGCAACTTCAGAGGGATTGCCTGATTTTAAAATTGGAATGATTTTTGCAATTTCTAGGTTTTCTTGAAAAACACAATGTTTTAAAGATAAATTAAAAATATGGAATAATGAAAATGTGATTTGTTTTTTTGATTTGATAATGACATTACTGCTTATAGCATCGAAACCTACGCTTTTATTGGGCTTTAACAAAGAGACGGCGTCAAATAATTCTTTTTCCGTAAGTTTAGGATATGACATAACACTAATGTTGTTTGAGGTAACGTAAGAATTAAAGTGTTGAGAGGTTGCTATATTTGAGATAAAATAGGACCTATATTTACAAAAAACTGATTAAGTGTTTCAGCCACAAAGGAATTATTTGCAATACAATTGTTATTAACTTTAAAATTAATCGGAAGTAAATTTCTGTATAAACATTTTTTACCTATTAACACCTTTATCTCGAAAGCTTTTTAGCAACTTCATATAAAAATCAAATTGCACTCACATTCATATGAATGCAACTAGATAAATACTTTTTTTTTTGCTAAATATGGTTGGTTGAGAAAGACATCTCTTAGGAATGGAAAAAATACTCAATATTCTTTAAATTCAAATTGATAAATATATACTCTTTATAATTAGGTTTTATTGGTTAATTCAAAGACGCAGTATTAATACAAACTAAACTTTTATTAGTTAAAATGATTTATTATTTTTGACAAAACACTTCGGTGTGATACATTAAATAACACTTGTTCTCGACAAATTTAACATTGACAGATATATCAACAAAGACGGTTTGAGGATCCCCTAATAAAAATTATTTTGAGTTTATAAATTATTTTTAAGTTTATAAATTATTTTTAAGTTTATAAATTATTTTTAAGTTTATAAATTATTTTTAAATTTAAAAATTATTTTTAAATTTAAAAATTATTTTCAAATTTAAAAATTATTTTTAAGTTTATAAATTATTTTTAAGTTTATTAGTTTGTTAAAATTAACTAGTTTTCTTGGGTTTTCAATTCACTTGATAATTTTTGAAAACTTTAAAGCTGTAATCCCAGGTGTTTTATTTTATTTATATATATATATATATATATATATATATATATATATATATATATATATATATATATATATATATATATATATATATATATATATAGATATATATATTTTTTTTTTTTTAATAATTTTCTATTTATAATATAGATACAAAAATATTTCTTGAAGTTCTTGAAGACAAAAACCATCATGGAAACAACAAATCGCTAACAACTCCATGAAAGTTACTAAAAGTATTGGAATTATATAATGGGTGGTTACTAAAAATCCGACTAACTTTAACTGAATTTTAAATGCCACAGAGCTAAATCTTTTTTTCTCATGCTTATATCCATTTTAAAGCTTATTTAATTCTCTATAAGTTAGTAAAAAAATAATAAAAGTTATAATAAAAGGTAAAAAGTTCACAGTAGCTCACTTCAATGCTAAAAAAATTCCAAGAAGAACTATCAATGATATAATCAAACGTGTTGAAAATGATTCTGGGCACAAAAGAGTGCAAGGAAGTGGTCGTGTGGCCAAAATTATGACCCCTAAGGGTATCAAGTGCCTGAAAACCATATTTGATCACAGTGACCGAGTTTCGATGAGGCAAGCTGGTCGAAAATATAGATGCAGTCATTCACATATCATTAAAACTCTTGCCAAGTAGACTGACATCAAAAGTTATAGAAAACAGGGTATACCTCATTGACAAGAGAACCAGAATGAGCGAATCAAAATCGGCATTGATCGTCTTTATTGTGATTTTAAAGGAAAATTGGTAATCCTTGACGACGAGTCTTAATTTACGCTGTCACACTCAAAAATTAATGGAAACAGCACCTACTACTCTAGCAACAGAGACAAGACTCCACCAAGTGTTAAATATCGCAAAAAGCGCAAGTTCGAACCAAGGTGCTTGTCTGGCTAGCCACTTCTGACAAAGGTGTTTCAAAGCTATTTTTTGTCCCAGCGGCCTTGCAGTCAATAAAGCCATCTATGAAATTAATTGCGTAAAGAGAAGATTAGTGCCGTTCATCAACGCTCATCATGCCAATAGTAATTATATATTTTGGCCGGACCAGGCGTCATCGCATTATGTCAAAACCGTGCCCAACTGCTATGAGACTCATAACACCAATTTTATCAAAAAAGTTGACAACCCGCCAGCCGTACCGAAGCGTCGTCCAATAGAAGACTTTCGGGCTATTTTGAAAGGCAAAGTGTATGAGAGTAACTGGCAAGCAAAAGCCGTGAAGCAACTACAAACCAGAATAAAGCTTTGCCTAAAAAAAATTGACCTTAACCTTGTATTTTCATTTTTTGGGTAAACTCGTATTAGAGTTGGCCAAATCCGAAGAAACAGACTGGTTGAAGACAAACTTAATTAAAATAAATAAATAACTAAAAACTCTTTTTAATGATAGTTTTATTTAATCTCTACCATAAAAACTATGGGAGTAATTGCTCATGAAAGTTTGTCCGGATTTTTAGTAACCACCCGTTATATAGCATAATATATGTTAAACAAACAAAAAGTAAAATAGCTATATCACTTTCCTATATTTATTCTATCGCAAAAATGCAAGAACTTTGATGGCCTTAATAATAGAAAAAAATTAATTACAACAAGGTTAATAAACGACGCTTCAATCAAAAATTTTCATAAACCTCTAACCGGTGTCAACTGGGACACCCTACAATTAAATCTGTGCGGCCGTGGCGCAGTGGTTAGAGCGCTTGCTTTATAAGCAGTAGATCCAGGTTCGAAACGAGCTCTGGACAAATGTTCGCGTCACGGTAAGGAAGGAGGCGTGAACTTGCTGGTTAAATGCACTTCCGCGGTGCTCTGTGACAAGACCGTTAGGACTTCTTGGGGCACCTAAAATAAAAATTAAAAAAAAAAAAAAAAAAAAATCTAAATGCAGATAAAGCAAATGATATCTTTTTAAATAAATTTCTTAATCTTTAAAATAAAGCAGTCCCGGAAGTTACTTAAGAATTTAACACAAAAACACTTTTATACCCTTGGATCACGAGAGGCATTCATAAAAACTCAAAAAAGCAACAACAAAAAAACAGCGTTTATATAACAAGTTTCTTAATAAAAATACTCTTAAAAATGAAACTAATTATAAAACCTGTAAACGGCAATATGAATCACTTTTAAAACGCTCAAAGAAACATTACTATTCGGAACAATTAATGAAACACAAAAATAGTTATATGCATGTATGTATTTTTATTGCATTCATTATTTAAATGACGACTACCTTGCCCATGATTAAGACACAATATCTTTTGGGCAATTTTAAATATCAAAACAACAAGATATAAACTAATTGAAGTAGAATGCTATTACCGATATAACCTACAAGCATCCAATCAATCTTAAATTTCAAGAATGTTTTGATTAAGTGTCATAACTTGCTTTTTTACATTTCCATTCTTGGGATGTTTCTTTTAATAGCATGTTCTACCAAAAATTATCTGAAATCATCTAGACTAACCTATAAAAACTATTAGAGCATATAACCCGGGTAATACACATGAAGGAAAATGACTTTTTCAGCTCTTTTTATTTTATTTTAAAACTTTTTATTTTATTTTAAGTCACTGCTAGCATGACTACAAGCAACCACTAATTAAGTTTGAAGTGAAAAAGAAAAATAAGTATGTTAAAAAACAAGAAGTTGACAAATGACTTTAAAAAGTTTAACAATAATGTTTTGTGAGATTTAGAACTGCTTTCCAATTGTCAATTTTTAAATAATAAATGCTTGTCATAAAGTATAAATAAATATATACATATATATATATATATATATATATATATATATATATATATATATATATATATATATATATATATATATATATATATATATATATATATATATATATATATGTATATATATATATATATATATTTATATATATATTACTTGAATAACATATATGCATATATAAAATATATAAGATTCCCTCCTTTCCAAATTTAAACCTCAAAGTAAGTTTTTTAATCCAAGGCTGATATGTATAGAAGAACCCTGTCCAGGTTGAAGTAGTAGAATAATTGCCCGAATGGTTTTTTTAAATCTATTTTGTGTACCTGCTATTTCAAAATTGCTTATATGACTTTGGTGTGTCGTTGAATTACACATTTTTTTATATTAAAAATATTACTGAAATTATATTAAGTTGATATTAAACTAAACTGATAAATTAAAAAACTAAACTAAAAACTAAACTTTAAAATTAGTTTCATCAAGTTTAAGGTCTGAACTGGAGCAGGGTTGAGGCTAAATAGATATTTGTATTTGCTAATTATAGGCTATTTTGTTGTATTTCTACTTTTAATGTATTTGATAAAAAAAAAACATCTTAAATATTTGTATGTGATTGAAAGGTTTTACATAAATTGACATCAGGTGTTTTTTTTGTTTGAACTAAAAGTTTGCTATATTATTTATTTTTAGCACTAAAATAATTTTAAAATTAAATTTCAAGTGATATATTTTAAAAGGCTTATTTTCATTTTATTTATAATACAAATTTATCAGTATTTTCTTAAAAAAAGTATTTTTTCTTAACTTAAAATACAAATGTTTGTATTTGGAAAATGCTGATAACATGAACTTGTATTTGAATTTGTATTTGAATAAAACACAGAATGTTATAAAATGTCTCTTGATGCAGTTGTTTTTATTTGGATGCAAGCCAGAATACTCAAGTTCTCTAATAACTAAAACATAATGCAGCGGATTGGTTAATTTGTTAGAAAATTGCTGCATTTGTTAGAAAATTGCTGCATTTAAATATTATTGAGCAAAATAACATGCTTAAAAATAGGGGTGGTGATAAAAATTCAGAATGAAGTGAAGAAATTCTTTTTTACGCAAAGAGAAAGTGTTTTTTTGTGCAGAATGTAGCATTAAGAGACAATGAGGGGAAAAAAAAGTAAAGTAAAAAAGGAATGTAAATAAAGCATGACAAACAGCATCAATGCAGTTATGAGTCACAAACAGATGAGTAGATCAGCTAACTCAAACTCAACCATAGAAATGACATAAAAGGTTCAGGATCATCATTATCACACCACTACTTTTATTACATAATCGAGTACAACCTGCACCATGGCCTGCTGCCCTTTAAGATTTGCTTTTCTAAGCAAATGCTAGGAAAAGTTAATTCTGACTTGAAATACCCCTGTCTTAGAGCTCCTAGTTGAATAAAGGCTAAAGACGATGTCTCAATAAAAATGCTCAATTTGGAAAGATATTAAATGCATCTGTAATAGGCTTCCTAGTTAAGGCTTAAGGTGTGAGCAGAAAGTTCGGTTTTCCAGATTCGCACTTCTTTTTTTATCTATTAAGCTGGAGTAAATGTAAACCGGTGTTACATGCCTCAAGTGGTGAATACTAGATTGTTTTGGCTCTACTCTTGGATTTTTGCTTGTGTCTCCTTGTTGATGGTTATACAACTCTTCCTTTTAACTCCCAATGAGAGTTATAGTTCTCAAACTTATTTTTATGGTTATAAGGCAGGTGTTGGTAGTGAAGTTTCCTGAGTTCTGTAATAGCTCTCAGCTTGGATGATTCTGTCAACAGCTGTAAAATATCAGAGTGTTGATCATTATCACAGTACTATAATATAGATGGCATCCCTACTAGTGCTTGTGGTAAATGGATTTTACAAAAGGATGGAGTCCCTGGTTGTGCTTTTGGTGTTATGGCACATATGGACATAGAGACCTTTGTTGTAACTTCAAGTTATTTATCAGCTAGCAAGAGTTTATTATTATTATTAGAATGATCATTAAAAAATTACTCCCAACTATTAAATATTTAATCTTTCCTTTATATATAACTGTGGTATTTGAAATAATTTTTTATCTGTTAAATTTGTTAAAGACTCCTGAAAAATTTACTAGACTTACTTGCTTTTTGTGTGCCTAATTTGAGTCGACCAGTTTCATCTTTAGATCTCAGTATTATTGGATATTTTTCTTTGATTCACTGTACTAGTTACATGCTTATGCTTACTTTATTTTTATGCTTATGTATCAACTCGTTTATTTTTTATGAAATTGGGTTTGAATCCTCTGATCATTTTTAAAAATGCTTTTATTTAGAACCTCTTCACTCGCCTTTCTCTTTGTTTTAAATTGTTTTCCTTGTTATTGTTCCTTTTTTATTGTTCTGATTTGTTTCTTAATCAAATGACCATACTCCTTCTGTAATGCCATGGAAACAGGTTTATCTGTTGTTAGATGTTAAAATTACTTTGGCTTCTGTTGCTAAAGTTGTTTCTCTGTTAGACCCTTCCACTGCTTGTGGTCTAGATAATATTCCTGTAGTCTTACAAAAGTGTTCTTCAGAACTCTCTTTAATAATCTGTAAACTATTTAATAAATGCTTAACTAAATCTGGTTTTCTTGCATGTTGTCAAATACCAACTGTGTTTTTTTTTTTGAAATCACAAGAGAACACTCTAACCTCTTTAAATATTGTCAAATTTTTCTTCTCTATTATTAGCAAGGTCTTGGAGTCTTCAATTAGCAAACTTTTAATATCTCATCTTGAGACTAAAAACTCTCTGACAATTATTTTGTATTTAATACGCTTGCTCTGCAGCTAGTTTGCTAACTGTTTTATCAGAAAGATTTTATTTTTCATTATTTGGAAATGGTGAGGCAAGGGTTATTGCTCTTGACATACTAAAGGTTTTGAATAAACTCTGGCATGCTGGTTTTTTTTATAAGCTTATTTCATAGCAATCGCTTTAAATGTAGTTTATGACTAATCACGAACGGAAGTAACGCACGGAAGTTGCGAATTCGTTAATTTCATGTATATATTTTTTAGAAAATAATTTGCTTGTGAATGTTTTAAGTGAAATAATATTCTTCTACGACTCATATATTATATATTTTCAATGAGAAATGGCAGTCATCATTTATTTCTCGCTACAGTATAGCGTTTTTAAAATTACCGTGTATTTTCAAACTGTAACAGTATTATTACGCAAGAAAAATAAAATGATAAAATTATACATTTAATTTGTTGAGGTAGCCTTAAATATGATAAAAATATTTTTGTTATAAATTTTCTTTAAGAAAATCATAATAGTAGGCATATTGTTTTAAGTCCCAGCTTTTAGTTGCTAAAAAAAAAAAAAAAAAAAAAATCATGCACAGAAACGGAATTGCCCACTAATATAATGCTTTCATTTGTAAAGTTTTCATTTTTAAACAGAGAAGCTAAACAATAAAAAGTATTCTTTGTAAAAAATTTTATTTTAAGTTCTAAGAAAGCAAGATGTCATTAGTGCAAAACAGATATTGATATTTCTAACATGTGTGTATCTTCTTTGAATTTTCATGCAACTAGTAAGAAGAATAAAGGACACCCAAGAGCACACAATGTATATATATAGTTTTAGTTTTCAACTATTGAGTCACCTTGCTATTCTTTTTCTTAACTCATAACTTAAATATATTAATTAAATCATATTCACCATTTTCTTTACACTATTCCGAAATGCTAAAAGCTGATTAGATTATAATTTACAAATAAAAATCTTACGAAGTTTAAAATGCAAAATATCAGCTCGAGTCGTTGCAAAAAATTAAATTTAATCTAGTCATAATTTTTAAGCATTTCATATTTAGGATTTGTTAGGAGACTCAAGGAATACTTCGGTTGGAAAAGTTTGAAGATTAATTCTACTAATAAATTTGAAATCCGGAGTTCTTATGTAAAATACGGCAACAGACTTCAGGCTAAAAAATATAACTGCAAAGACTTTTAAAACTTGTAATTTTTTTTCAATGATGAAGAAACCGAATTTTGAAGCGTTTCAAATTTGGGCATGTAATGTGGTTAAAAACATTTTAAGTAGTATATGATAATCTGTTTCGGTTGATTATGTTTACAACATAAGCTTAGCAATCTTTTTAAGTATAACTTTGTAATTAAATATTTATTTTAAGTAAACAAGTAGTTCTTTACACTTTACAATCTTTATGGGAAGTATAGTAAAAAGTTTAGTTTTGAACATTTAAAGTAATTGATTACTGAAGTAAGTTATATAATACATATATTTCCCGTTTTCTGTCCTATTTTAGCTTAAACAACCATCGAATAACAGTTGAAATATACAAATAACAGATGAAAATGGTTAGGAAATTTGGTATATACCTTTTTTAAATTTTTTCTTATCGGGAAAAACAAATTTATCACCGGTTTGAAAAATTCTTTATTGATTTTTCTTAAAAGCTTATATAACATAACTCTATAACATAACTCTTTTTTGTTTGCAAGCGTAAATTGGTTTACATCTGATTAGTTTTTGATATATTGATATTAAAAACTAAAAATACCCATATTTAATAATTTCAAAATAACCACTGGTGACAAAAATTTGGCACAATCTTTGATAAGCTAAAACTTATTGAACTTTTAGTTATCCAGTCTTAATTTTTTAGTTATTTTGTTTATAAAGTGTTACTTATCTTTTATTGAAAGTTTTGTTTACTTAGACTAATTAATAAAAAAGTTATCCAAAAATGAAGTCGACTACATTAATTGAACAAGTGTACAACTATTGTAATTTGCATCCTAACGCTAAAACGAAGAGCACCGTAGAGTATTTTGTTGCCTCTAATCACCCCGAAAGAACCATTAAACGTTATATGGCAAAGTGGAAGAAAAATGAGCCAAAGTCTCGTAAGCCTAGATCAGGCAGAAAAAAAAAATTATGACTGCTGGGAACATCAATCGCCTGAAAGGTCTTTTGAACAACCGGTCTGGAGCTTCAAAAAGAAAAATTGCAAATAAATTCAAGTGTGATTATTCCTACATTGTAAAAACAATAAAAAACAAAACAAACATTTGTTATTTTAGGAAAAAAAAAATCCCTGATCGCACTGAGAAATAGTTAAAGCAGTTGCAACTGAAGTGTGGAAGATTTTGTCGCAAATTCAGAAACCGCGACTTTGTCATTGACGATGAGTCTTATTTTACATTTAAACATACAAACAAAAATTCGAATGTTGGATTTTACTCAGATGACGCAAAAAATGCACCAAAAAATGTAAAATATAAGCGCAAAAGCAAATTTGAAAAAAAAATTCTTATGTGGATTACCATATCCCCTCGTGGAATCTCGAAACCATTTATTGTTCCTGCGAGACTGGCAATTAACCAAACAGTGTACAAAAATGATTGCATCATCAAACGATTGATTCCTTTTATCAACAAACATTACAGTGATGGTAATTATGTATTCTGGCCTGACTTGGCCTTTTTACATTATGCTAGAAGGGTGACCAATTACCTCGATGAGAAAAACATCCGTTATGTAACAAAATTTGATAATCCAGCATGTGTCCCAGAATTACGACCAATTGAAGATTTCTGGTCAATCCTTATAGACTACGTGTATGAAAACAATTGGGAAGCTGAAAGTGAAGATCAGCTGCAAAAAAAAATTCATTCTTGTTTAAAAAAAATTGGTAAAAATCTTGTACAAAGCATGTGTGAACATGTATACAAAAAAGTTGATGCAGTACGTCGTAATGAAATCATTATTGCAGTCCCGAAAACAAAAAACTAATATATTGTTTAATATTCTGTACGATATTTTTTGATCATTAAACTTTTAGTTGTACTATTACTGTCTGTGTTTTTTTTTGTGCCAAATTTTTGTCACCAGGGGTTATGTGAAGTTCCACAGCCAAATAAACTGTTGAACCAGTTAGCGTTATAAGGATAAAAACTAGACAGAAAATTGGCTGAAAAATGATGGAGAATTCTGATTTATTGATAGAATCGTTAAAATAATCAAACCAATTTATCAATAAATATCACTTAATTCAGCAATAAGTCCCACTTAAATCAGCATTTTTTTGTTTAACGAGTATTGAAAAGTAAAAAAATTAATGCATATCGCAAGAAAAAAATATCCAAATAGTAACAAATATCCAACAGTAACAAAACTAAAGAACTTTGACGAGCTACAAACTATTACAAACTACAAGCAGTTGGCAACCCTTAAAACGGATCATTAGTTAATAAATTATTAACTATAATTCAACTATAATATCTTAATGTTTTATAATTATAACTCAGGCATGTCAAACTCAAATCCTAACATGGGCCAAATAAACAATTTCAATTTTTAGATGGGCCGCAAAAAAAATTAAAAAAAAATTTTTCCTCAAAAAAAAACACTATATGAACTTTTTTTAAAATAAAAACTGAAATTATGAAATAACCAAAAATAAAATATGAAATAACACTATAAATGTTAAAAATTCAAAAAAGTGAATAAAATAAAAATATAAAAAATTAAATAATTTGCTACATAAAACTACATAACAAAATTATACAGAGTGGGCCACAAAATTATCCATTGCGGGCCGCAAGTTTGACACCTTTGTTTTAACTTGATATAATATTAGCTATCTAGATACTCATAATATCATAGATTATGGCTGGTCTGTTCCCACCTTTTTAAACTTTATGTTTAATTTTCATGATCATCGAGTTGTTTTCTCTGAAAATATTTAGAAAAACTTAACTTCAAAAAAAAAGAGATTTCAACCCTCTTAAAAAACACTTTTCAGTTGCAAATTATATGAATAGTTGCAAAAAATATGAATAAAATCTGCATTAAAAGTATGGAGTGAAGGTTATAAAACAATATGATGGTTTATATCTTATATAATTTGAATAAGAAGTTATTCTTACCTTAACTGTATTGAATTCAATTACTTTTTGCAATTACTGTACAATTACTGTTGGCTAATGATTAATAAAGTAAATTTTAAATTATAAAAATTTACTAAATCAAAACCATATTTCAACAGTAGACAAACTAAAAGAAAAAAGAAAAAAAAAAAGATTTCTACAATCATTTCAATTAAAGTATAAAAGATAACCTTACCATTAGGCAATGACAAAGATTAAACTAAATAAAAAAAAAAAAGGAAAAATATAATAAAAATAGATAACATTTGTAAGTAAAAAAAAAATATAAACCATTATAAAATTAATAAAGAAAAATGGGAGGGTCTTTTTTGATTGTAATTAGGAGCTGTATTTAAATATATAAAAACAATTTTTTTTTTTTGCTCCACTCACAGTTGGTGAGAATAAAGTATGTAAAAATAAACAAGTAATTAAAAAAAAACAGTTTATTTGTTTCTGTATAATATACATCTTGATTCACTGATAGTCTTTCCTCCTATAACTACATAAATAGTGCAGTTGATGAACCGTTATTAGGACCAAAAAGACACAAAAACATCGAAATTAGAACTTTAATGACACGATAACCACTAAAGCTATACACACAGTAGAAGTTAAAAAGAGTTGCATAGCCACTAACAAGGAGGTACAAGCAAAAATCCAGAAGTAGAATCAAGAAGATTTAGCTTTCATAACTTAAAGCAAGAGACACAATGAAACATCTACACCAGCCTAGATAAAGAAGGGGTGCAAAGCTAACCAACAAAACCTTTTTGCTTACCTCTTAGGCCTTAGGTAAGTGACTGGGTTGATAACTGACCAGGGTCGGGGCCGGGTTTGATAAAATATAGCCGGGGCCGGGTTAGTGACCAGGGCTGCATAAACATTTATACATCCTAAAGTACATTTTTTTAATTTAATATTCATGTTATATTTTGTATATATATGCATATATAAACATCATTATGATCAACATGATTATCATAATGATTATTATTATCACCATCGTGATCATCATCATCATCATCATCATCATCATCATCATCATCATCATCATCATCATCATCATTAAAATCATTATCAATATTGTCACCATAATCATAATCATCAACAGCATAAAAGAGGAAGGCTAAAGCCTGATGATAAGGATCATGATCATGATAATCATCATCATTATCAGGATTTAGCATTCCTCTTTTATTTTTTTCTCTAATATAAACAATCTAGAGGATTTTTTTTCTTAACTAAAGCTCATTCAATATACATTAGGAACTAAAGAGCTTAAGGCGCTTTCTTCAAGCTTTCTTACTTCTATTATTACCATTTCTTACTGAAGCTGCTATCTCTCTACATGCTGATACCAAAATTATTTTAATCTTTTCTAAGAATTTGTATAACAATGAAAGTATATTGTATACAAGCATCTAAGTAAATAGCAAACATATATGTTTATATCCACAATATCTATGCATAAAGTGCATCTTGGAAACTTTTATTCCTTCTGGAATAAAAGTTTGGGAGCTTTTATTACTTCTCTTCAATTTTAAGTCAAGCCTCATTCTACTTCACATTTTCATCATCTTGAGCAGTTGCTTTATTAAACATTATTCATTCTTTTCATCTTTTCCACAAGAACATCTCTCTTAAGAACAAATGTTTTTTATTATTGCAAAAAAGTCCTGTTTGTAGTTAAGCTCTATTATTCTCAGTTTACCAAATTTTGTATCTTATCTCAGATGTTAGTTTCTATAAACTTTTGGTTAGTCATCAACAGTGTCATTAACTAAAGTAAGTCTATCATTTTATCTCTAATTCATGGGTCTGATCTTTTTACTTCTCCCCAGAATAAAACAGAGTTATTTGCAAAGAAATCTTATTCTAATTAGACTCTTGAATATAATGACCATACACTTTCTGACAGTTAATCAGACTAACCCATTGTTAAACATGGAAATCACTGTGGCTTCCAATGGTAAAATTAAAAACTCATTTAAACACTCACTTTCAAGTAACTTTAAGGGTATCACAAGGTTTTATCTTTGCTGCTGTGTTGTTTCTTATCTACAATAACAATCTTCATGAAATCTAAAGTGGCTTTATTTGCTGACGACTCAACTTTATACTCTTGTTTTGACAAAAAATCTTCAATTTTTAATTGCTTGGAACAAGCAGCCGATTTTAAATCTGTAACAACCTAAGGCTTATGTATTTAAATTCTGTGGCTTATGGATTTATATTCTGGACTTGAAACCCACAATTTTTTGTTAGACTACAAAACTCATTTATTTACTGCAAAATAATATTGCAGTACTGTTGGCATTCCTATATTGATGAATAACAACCCTCTTACTCTCAGACAAAGTCTAAAAGCACATTGTAAATGTAATTAGATCTGCTTTGCCAAGCTTGAGCCACTCACCTATTGCTGTAAGGTTGCATTTGCTTCTTTTTTGCTACAAATGTGCATTCATGGCCAATGCTCAAACGAGCTATCATCACTATTACAATAAACCAAAACTCATTCTTGCTTGGCTTTTTATTTAACAAGTTGCATACTTTCACTGTATCTGTCCCTTCATGCTATAAAAACTTTTATTAACCCAAGTTTTTTCCTTGAACATCAAAAAAACCTTATAACTCTTACTCATCTTCATGTTTTCCTTTTTTATACAAATTAGAACTTTTTAAGTCTTCAGTTTTACGTTTCCTAGTATTTTAACTTATTCTCTATTTTTAAGTAACTCTTAAAAATTAATAGTGGTTGCTTTTAATCTTGTTGGAAGTAAATTAGAGTTTAAAAATATATAAATGTATGCCAGTATTTAATATATAGAATATAATATAAATAGTAAATGTAAGCATAAAATTATAATATATTAAATATTATAAATTTTTTTCTAGCCTCACTTATCAACCCCTGCTAAATCTTATAACTTTGTCAGGGCCATGCTTGCAAAAAGTCTCATTTTTAGTTGTGGCCAGGGCCCCAGTCACTTACTATGCCATCTTGTGCATGGATGGTGTCCCATTGTTGAGGTCACATAAGGAGCTTTATGTTACGAATTTGGGTTAATTAAAAAATATTTTTAATCTGTCAAGTAACTTTTCATCGGTTGAATCTTACCTTTTACAAAATTCACTAGACTTGCTTGCTCTTTGTGAGATTAATTTAAATTCAGCTGTTCCTTCTTCAAATCTCAGTATTGATGAGTACTACCCTTTAATTCGAAAAGGCTCTAATTGTCAAATGCTTGGCTTAAGCGTATACTTATGCATCAGCTCACCTGTTTGTCCAAATATAAGGTTTGAATCATGGGATTCAAACCTTAGCACTTCTCTTCACTTTTTCCTTTGTTCATTAACTTTTTCCTTTGTTCATTTTTGTTCTTCTTTTTTTCAAAATTCCTCTCTTTTAGATGTAATTTCTAATCAAATTGACAATCCCTTTCTCTTTACCATTCTGTCAATATTGTTGTTATTGGTGACCTTAATGCTTATCGCACTGAATGGCTTGACTCTAACACCACTAATCTTCTGGGACTAAAGGCTATATCTTCTTCATTTCTTAACCTCTTGCTCAGACAATAAATTTTGTGACAGACAACCCTAATCGTTTACCTTCACCCCTCGATTTGTGTCTTTTCTTTGACCCTAGCTTGCGTTAAGCCTTTAATCCCTTAGGTGGTTCTGACCATGCAATAGTCTCTATAAATCTTTCATCTCTTAATTCTTTTTAAGACTCACCCTATCATCACACTACTTACTACTACCCAAAAGCTGACTGGGATTCTTTTTGTGATTTTCTTCATGACAGTCCACAAAATTTCTTTTCTCTCTCTAGTGATTAATGTGCCTCCTATATCTCCTACAATCTCCTGGATTCAGGTCAGGGATGAATCCAACCTATTTTGGTATCGCTGGAGCAGTATGAGAGCTTTATTTTGGGTGCCCAAAGAAAAGCTCCCAAAGAAATTTTTTTCTCTTTATTTTGATTTTTTATTAAAAAATAAGAAAAAATTTTGGTTTCAAATGCAGTAGTATATAACTAATTTTCTATTTATTTTAGCTACTTTATTTTTTCTTTAGGACAATAAAATGATTTCAAAAGTAATTATGTGACGTAACTTATTTAATGTTAAAAACTCATTCGGTTATTAACCAAACGTTAGATTAAAAAAAATGAATGTCCTTAATAAACTTAATTTTAAAACCTGTTATGACAATGGAATGTATGATGACACATGTTAAGACAATGGAGTGCAAAAAATTATTTTTTTGAAGGAATGAATTTAAAATAACCATTCAGAGTAAAGTTAACTTTTTTTAATAAGCAATTAATGGTCAACTGTTTTTGATAATAGATAAACAAAAGTAAAAATATCAGTCTTTAATTAATTCTTAAATAATACATTTATTAAATGCTCATGTTTTATATTCAATTACTTACTGTCTATATATTATTTCAATTATAATTAAAGAACAAAAACACATTGGAACGGCTCTTGCAGCCAACCTCCAACCATTATCACATTGTCATAATGTTGCTTTTCTTTTCTATAAATACTACAATGGGCACTGCTCTAAAGAACTGCCATCCCTTGTGACACCTAATAAAGTTCATTCTTAAGTTACTCATTATTCAATTGTCTCATCCTTTTACTGTTACTGTTGCTAAGTGCAGGGCTCAAATTAAGTAATTGCAAATTGGGATATCTAGAAATGCTTCCCGTCTATAAAATATAGCTTTTTAAAAACCATTAACTCAATAGCTGTTATTCAATAAAAAATATTTATATTGATCTTGGATTATGATATAAAATCTTATAAAAAAAACTATATTATTACTTTATTTTTATTATTATAAATATTATTTATGAACTTTCTAATGGAAATCATATATAAAATTGATTGCAATGTTAACATCTGTTAAAGTTGCTACTCTTTATTGTGCTTGCCACTATCTTACTACTGCTTCCATTCTCTTCCTTTACAAATCTCTTATTCATTCTTGTATGGAATACTGTTATCATATTTGGGTCGGTTCTTCTAATGATGTTCTTTTTGTTCTAGACAAGGTTCAAAAACATTGCTCAAAAACATTGTAAACATTGCTGGACCCCTTCTATCTGCCTAACTCAAGCATCCTTCCATCATTACGAAATTGCATCTATTTCTTATTTCTACAAATACTATCATCGTTGCTGTTCAAAAGAGCCATAATATCTAGCTGCATTAACTAAAACTCATTTTTTCTTGACTTGCTATTCAGTAAAATCATTCTTTTACTGCATCCCTACATTTTACCCTTTCAGAACTCTCTGCCATCTTTCTGTTTTCCTGACTAATAGAACCTACAACTTTTTAAGTTGTTGGTTTTTCCTCTTTACCGGTTTTCTTACTCTTTAACTCTATTCTTTTTTTTTAATTACTCCTAACTTATTAGTGGTTGCTTGCAGCTCTGTTAGGAATGAATCAGAATTAAAAAAATAAAATAAAACAATTTAGTCCAAAGTTGATTACTTTAGAAACTTATCGGTTCCATTTAATGTAACTTAACATTCAGTAACATTTTTAAAATAAAAAAAATAAAAGTAAATTCGTAGGGCATCTAAGTCATACAATAAAATTAAAATGGCAGGTAAATGTTAATTACTAAAACCCAATTGAATCAGGCGTAAAAAAATAAAGAGATATTATAAGAAATAAATAAATATTTATTTCTTATAATATCTAATATTACAGGTGTTACATAATGTATAGATGTGTTATTTTTGATACTGTTGTTCATATTTATTGTTATTTTTTTTACAAAAAACTAACATATAAGGGAGCTTAAAACCTTATAATATATGCAACTATTTATAATAAGATTCTGATTTATATAAAATACTTATCAGCATAAATATATTTAAGCAATATATAAACTAAAACAACATTCTATTTAAAAAAATTAAACAAAAGTTTGGATAAAAAACAATTCTGTGTATATATATATATATATATATATATATATATATATATATATTTACAGAATATGTTTAAAAATATATATATATATATATATATATATATATATATACAATATATTTTTAAACATCTTCGCTTTCAACAAAGCTGCAAGCAACCACTTATTAGAGTTGGAAGTTACTGGAAGAGAAATGATGAAGATTGTAGAGCAAGATAACGATTTAAAGACAATTTAAAGGATTGAAAATTAAATGAATCAGGAAAGCATGATGAAGGAAGCAAATTCTAAATATTCTTATATATATATATATATTCTTATATATTGTCAGAAAGTTTTTTCCATATTTTATTGAAAAAAAGAAAAAATTAAAATGCAAGACTGGAATTTTTTTTTTATTAATTGATAGACTGCCTGCCCCAACCAAACCCACAGTCGATGTAGCAGCACTCCCTTGCGAGTCAGGCTAAAAGATAGTAGATGTAGCAGCACTCCGTTGCGAGTCAGGGTATTTTCTCAGTCAATATAGCAGCACACCGTTGCGAGTCAGGCTATTTGTCAGTCGATGTAGCAGCACTTTGTTGCAAGTCAGGCTATAAGATAGTCGATGTAGCAACACTCCGCGCATGATTTACATTAAAAAAAATAAAAATAAAAACATTTTATTAAAAAAAATAAAAATAAAAACATTTTATTAAAAAAAAATTAAAATAAAAACATTGTTTATATTGTTAAAAACATTCAGAATGTTTTTGAAAACATTCTGGTCAATTAAATTTGCATTTTTGCGGTTATTTTAAAAAACAATTAATTCGTAATTAAATTAATGGTTTTAACTTTCTGACGACACGGAAATGTTGGACGAAAGTCAAAAGTAATTAAAAGTGACGTATATGTTGGCGTAAGAATCATTTTTTTCCTTCCGAACTTCCCAAATGCAACAATCTATAGAACTATATATATATATATATATATATATATATATATATATATATATATATATATATATATATATATATATATATATATATATATATATATATATATTAGACCATTTCAAAATTGTATATAAAAAAAATTTTTGAATTTTTTTTTGAATTTTAATTGGGCTACCCTCTAATTTGATGTGGTTTGTGGTCAGGAAAATAAGTTAAAAATTGTAAGCTAAAATAATGTGTTTTAGTGACTGCTCAAGAGATTCAAAATTGTAAAATAAATGGTGAGAAAACAGTAAACATTCTTATCCCATAAGTTTGATTGAATATAAATGTTACAACATATTTAATAAGTGTGTTGTACAATGTGTTATTAAAGTTTTACAACAGTAATGAATGATCACTTGCTATTCTGCTTTAAAGTTTTTCTTTAAAGGAATGGTCATGAGCTTTCTGTGATGTTCAACAATCTGAAATATTAACTGCCATTCAGCTTCATCAAGTGTTAGCACATTATTGAAGTCTGTTGCTAACTTAACAGCACGCTCAGCACAGTCATTCGTGACTTTCATGCTTGCTATTTTTTGCTTGCAGTGATATACACAAGACAGAAAATCCATGCAGCTGGATTATAAATAAGAAAAATAGGTTCAATTTTAAGCGCAGTGAACAGATTCATTGATCTTTGAGTAACAAAATCTGACAGTCTTTTCCTAAAAGTTAAACTAATTTTGAATCAAATCTTCTGAGATCAGTTATCATTGGTAGTTTCTTCAGAGCAACAATCATAGCCTCTTTCCTACTATTTGGAACCAAGTCAGAAAATAATGCAAGTCCAATCAAATCTTCGCTCAAATACCACATATGTCCTCTCATTATTTTAATTGCAATATCTGCTACTTTTTTGTCTACAGCAAGACAAGACACGAGAGTTTGGAGTAGACAAAGGTCATTGTATGGAGCATCAGAACTGTTTGGAGCTTTAAGCCAGATTTTTGCATAAATCGTAATAATGAAAAGACAGATACGACAAATACCTTGTAGTTCATATGCTGTAAGTTTGAATTGTCTACGCAACAAATAGATTTTAAGACAGTATACAGTGGTGGCAAAAAGTCTTGCAACAAGGCACAATTTTACACAAATCAATGTTTGCAATGTGTACACAAATGCAAAAAGTCTTGCAACATCATAATTACTTTTCATAATTACTTCCAAAAACAATAATACTTCCAAAAATATTATATTTTCACCAAAAACAAGTTCAATTATTTTTATTACATTGTATAATCATTTTAAACAAATGTACTATTAATATTTGGTAGGATATCCTTTGTTTTTTAACACAGCACTAATTCGTTTGGGCATGGATTTGGCAAGATTTTCACATAGTCCTGATGTAATTTCTGTAAACCATACAGACGAATAGCATTTTTTAAACCATCTAATGAACTGCAGTTCTTAGCAGATACACGCTTCTTGATTAACATCCAAAGATTTTTAATTGGGTTGAGATCTGGAGAATTTCTAGGCCAATCAAGCAACTGTATGTTTTTTGATCCAAGTCACTGCTTCACAGACTTCGCAGTGTGGCATGGTGCTGAATCATGTTGAAAAATTGTGCACTGATGAATAATCATGAAATTGATTAGAGATTCATCCAAAACGTTGAGGTACTTTTTTGCATTCATAGTTTCTCCTTTGGGCAAAAAGTATAAATCTCCGAGGCCATGAGCAGAAAAACAACCCCACACCATTACAGAATGTGAATGCTTCACAGTTTTGCATGTGTATTTAGGATTGGTAGGATTAGAACTAGTAGGTCAACGAACAAAAAGCTTAACATCAGAGAACTGACGAAACATGGACTCATCACTGAACATCACCTGTGTCCACTGCTCTTCTGTCCAATCTTGATGCTTCTTGCAGAACTCAATGCGCTTTTTTCTCATCTTTTCAGTTACTAATGGCTTCTTAAATGGCCTTTGTGCAGGTAAGTTTAATTCCGCAGAAAGTCTGTGACGGATTGTGCGCTTTTAGACATTAGAAAGTGTTGGTATGCTGTTCTGTAGGTCACCAGAGGTTATTGAAGGATTCATCTTGACCATTGTTACCATCCTGAGGTCAGTACGCTGTGAAGTGACTCTAGGACGTCCAGACCTCTTTTTAGGAGACAGGGGGATAACCTGCTTTACAACACGCCAAATTGTAGTGCGTTCAACCATGTAAATTGTTGCAATGTCTGCATGAGACATACCACTTTTAGCAAGACGTTGAATGCATGCTTTTTCTTCTTTACAAAGCTGCCGAAACTTAGCCATGATTTTCACTGAATTAACTGTTTAAGCTACAAAATTGTCTTTATAAATATATTTATACCTAAAGATAAAAATATAAGATAATAACACTGAGCCTACTGGCGTGGAAACATTGATTTGTTAAAATTGTGCCTTGTTGGAAGACTTTTTGCCAGCACTGTATTCCTTTTGCCATCCAACTGGCACGATGATAGGCACCTGGAGGACTAAAATGAGTCACATCATAATTTTCACTTAATGTGATTAGGGTCAGTTGGATGAGCCCCAGGTAATCTTTCCGTGGTTTATTTTTATTGGAGAGTTGATTCCTAAGAAATTGCGGCATATTTTTCTTCTTTTGGTTTAGCCATACACATTCACCAACTGGAAGATCAGATGTCAGAAGTCTCAATTGTACTATATTAGGTAGTCTCAATAAGTTTCCAGAGTTCCTTGAACCGACGAAATATTCCAATCTGTGGTCCTGAAGACTGGAACAACTGGTCAAATACTACAGCCAAAATAATTTCAAGGATATGATACCTGCAGGCTAAAAAAAACGCTTATCATATTCCTGCTGAATGATAGTAATTGCACCAGTGTGAAAACCAGTGTTGGAACTTGTTGTGTCAAAACAAAGACCTGCCAGCCAATCTGGAACATCTTTCCATTTTTTAAATACTTCAACAACCGAGTTTCCCATAAGCTCACCAGTACCCATGGAAAGTTTAGGAATGGACATTAGTTTTTCAACATTTAAATCTGATATAATAATTGGCATCCTGTCAGCCAGGTTTCCATATGTGTCTGGTAGAATTTTACTGTCAAAATGGGCTACTAGGGTGGTATTTGGCACAAATGTTTCTTGAATGTTTTGAACTATAGATTTTCTAATTGTTTTATGAGCTCTGTATATTGAGCTTGCAGATAGAGTCATCTTTTATATCAATCTCAACAGCTTTGAAAACTGGCCCAACAATGTGCATAGCCTGTACTGATGTAGTTTTTGTACAATCAAGACTAGCATTAAATAAAAATGGATTATCAATAACACTATGTGGTTTGGGTGCTAATTTTTTATTTTGTTCAGTTAGAGTTTAAAAGGGTGGTTTTCTAATATAACGATCCTTTTAGACTTTTGCTGGTGATACTTGCTAAATAGGAGCTCCTCATCACCAGTTTCTTCATATTCTGAATCCGATCCAGTCTTGATATATTTTTTCACTTCAGTTGCCTTTTTTTTGCAATGTTCTTCTTGGAAATGATGATACACTCGTTTTTTTTCATGTTCTTTAAATTCTAAATCTTCCATACCCATTACCATTTTCCTTTTTTCTCTTTGGTCTTTTAGAAACATTATATCCTGCTGAATTTTTATAAGTCTGTCACAATCTGCATGGGCCATATCAAATAGCTTACTCAACTTATTTATCCATTCAGTTTCCAATTTTAACTGTTTTTTAGTTCTCGGAGGCTTGTTCTTTCCTATTTTAACATAAGAGTTATACAATACTTTTAGTTTAGCAATAGCATTCCTTTTTTGTGTTGTTGGAACATTGGCAATATTGTAAAATATTTGATGAAGTTTATATTGTAATATTGTAAAATATTTGATGATGTTTTACAAATTTGGCCGATATTGTATTGGCCAAATTTGTAAAACTTCATCAATAGTATTCGAACAGCTTTGTAAAAGTTCCATTTTGTTTGTTTTCAAGTCATAAAAGAGGTGACGTAGGACAAGACGAACTGTGGGCAAACAGCTTGAACAACTTAGTTTATCTAGAACTGGTAATTGATGACCAATTAGCAACACATTAGTGTCACATCTAGTTTTAATGATCTTCTTCTTTGACATTTAGATTTTTCTTTTTTTTCACTAAAAATACAAAATATATATAAGGTACATATTCACATAAACATAAATATTTTTGTCATTAATCAAATTAATTGAAAGTTAGATGAATTGGCTTTTTTCCATAAGGAGTACGTAGATTAAACCAATTACCAATTAAAACAAACATAGTTGTAAACAAAAGTTAAATTAGCACTATGCAGTATACAAATGAGTTATTTTATCAAATTAAGTAGATTAGTTGACAAAAGCAGATAAATAAAGTTAATTGAGCTGTCACTTAATGTTGGAATAATGTTATGAAATTTTGTGGAGATATTTTTTTCATCATATACATCCTTTCTGACAAAGATTTATAAAGAATTAAATTGATAAGCAGCAATTTATTAAAATTCAAAAATGAACAGTGCAAAGAGTTCATATGCAACCAATGAGCTTGTAATTTAGGTGTATTGTCTTGACAATTTGCTTTAATAATTTCTATGGATCAGTTTGGATGGTATTGGATGATTATTAGGTACTTTTAAAAACAACATCACTAAAATAGCAATGGAAATGTCAAAAGTCGAATATGACACTCAATCAAGGCATTCTTGTATTTCAGGATTATTTTGGTACTTGTGGGTTACACAGGCAATGGTACTCTAATTGGTTCGTATCTTATTTCTTTAAATTCAAAAATGCCAAAATAGTATGGTGCCTGTTATGATGCCAACATGGACAAGATAGCTATTGTTCAAGTAATAAAAGCAATATAAATATATTCGTACATGTATAGTTAAATAACTTTTTATGTTAATTAAGTACACTGTGTATTAGTTTCAAACTTTGTGCTACTTGCTGCATTATAAGTATTTTTACATTTAATTGACAATTAGTGTTGTCAATCTGTTACAATTTTTTTTGTTGAAAATCAAGAGTACTACAAAATGAACAAATAAATGGGACTCTTGTGCATAGAAGATTTTTATTCTCAAAAACAGTCTTTTTATTATTGAATGTACATAAAATTACTTTTTGATTTAAATTTGCAAATAAAACGAATGTTAAAAAGATCAAAACAAGAAAAAAAGAAATATGCAATTGTCAAAAAATATAAAATAATGTAAATTATGTTTTGATATAAATATATAATGCAACTTCATATTATAAAGATAACATGTAACAAATATTTGTAGTGACTTTCTGTCACTGATTTAAATTTATTGTTAAACAAAAAAATAAATCTTTCTTAATAAATATCCAAAATCAATAGAACAACTCTTCATTTATCTTTTTATCAAAAGTAGTTTCAGAATTTGTAAAAATTGAATTGGTAAATCAGTAGAAGTCAAGCACGAAGTTACATTTTTTTGGATAATTTATTTTGGATGATTCAAAAGTAGGTTTTGAATTTTAATAACAACTTTGCATGCGCAATAGTTCACTATATCGTTCTAGGCCTGTGTTTTCTTCAAAATAGCAAACCTAGTATCGGATCTTCCAAAAGATATCTAACCATTGTCCTCGTTCTCTTTCCAAGAAATGCTTTGTTTTCTAATTATCAAAATTCAGGGTTTATTAATTTATGAATCTTTATAAGGAATCTCTTTCCACGGTGAATCATTTCTGTGCATTATACTATGATAAAGCAAAATCATATGCAAATTTAACAATTGATAATGCAAAATTAACAATTTGTTTGTAAATTACATATATATGTAAATTTCAAATTAAAAGTATTAACTTTTCATTTAGATCTACTAATGTATATAGTAAGTAAGCAAGTGAATTAGCAATTAAAAATATAGCTTTAAGTGCATTTTAACTTTTTTCTAAATCTTCAAAACTTTATAAACTTCAAAATCAAAATAAAACAAAAAATAACAGCAAAATTTTTAAAATTATCTCGATTTGTTTTTTTTTGTCAAAAGAATTATAAATATTGATACTATACTAGTACTAAATATATGATATGTATATATTAATACTAAACTAGTACTAAATATATGATATGTATGTATATATATATATATATATATATATATATATATATATATATATATATATATATATATACATATATATGTATATATACATATATATATATAAATATATATATATATATATATATATATATGTATATATATATATATATATATATATGTATATATATATATATGTATGTGTGTATATATATATATGTATATAAACACACACACATATATAATATATAGTATATATATTTATTTTTATTTTTTATTTTTATTATTTTATTTTATTTTAGGTACCCTAAGAAGTCTTAACGGTCTTGTCACAGAGGAAGTTCCATTTAACCAGGAAGTTCCAAGAATATTGAGTAAAAGTAGAAAAAATAAGCTTAGATTCAGTTTTTTTAATTGATGAAATGTACTGTTTAGATGAATTGTCTGTCTTATTTATTTTTAAATATTCATCTATTAATCTTTATTTTTGTCTTGACAACTGTCAAAAATTGCTTTGTTCGATAAATAACTATCCTTTCTTCTAATGTACTTTATTTCTTCCCTTAGGCGTTCACTGCTCGTTTGTGACCATTCTGTTTAATTTTATATGCCAAAGTTTTTAAATGATATTTGGCGTAGCCTTTAAGGGTTAGTGTTACAGTCATTGAGCACGACTATTTTCTAAATCACAATTACTGTCACCGCGAAAGAAGTTGTTTGTCTCTGGAAGACGCACGGGCTAGTTTTTTAGTCATAAGTCAGTTATAAATCCATGCAAAGGTGTTTAATCCATCATGGTTTTCTGGAGTATGACTGGGCTGGCTTAGTATATTTCAGAGAAAAATCTTTTATGCCAGTTACTAACAACACAAGACTCTACTGAATGACATAAACATCACAGACTTACACACTACATCTATACACCCTTATGCACATTCAGTTTGTTTACATTGTTTGCATGCTTTTCGTTCTTTTATTAGATAAACTGTCTTTGTTTGAACTCATTCTTATTTAGATAATTTTTTATTTTAATAGATAGCATGTGGTTGGAATGTAGATTCAGATTTCTATGTTATGTATATGTGGTTATCATGTGTGATTGATTTTTCATTTTAGGATTCATATAAATATATATAAGAGCAATTCTTATAAACTAGTAGCTTTCAACATGATTTGTTGCTGTATTACTTTTCGTTGTTGTTTTGTTATGGTCTCAAAATAACATTTAGTTTGGACCATAGAGAAAACTTTACTTTTCGAAATTTTGATTTAGATATGGTCTCAAAGTTGCTTTTAATTCAAAACATAGAGAATACCTTACTTCTAAACAAAAAAAATTTTATCATGAAAAAATTTTAAATTATTTATAAGTTCATTGTATATAAGATTTATATATATAAGAGCGATTCTTTTTAACTAGCGGCTTTCGACATGTTTTGTTGATGGACATCTTTTTGTTGATTTTTTGGTCTCAAAATTACATTTTAATTCGGACTGTTGAGAAAACTTTACTTTTTGGAAATTTCGATTTAGATATGGTCTCAAAGTTACTTTTAATTCGGACCGTAGAGAAAACTTTACTTCTAAATAATATTTTTCCTGCTTCGTACATCGTTTTTATATCACAACATATTATTGTTATATCACCCCAAATAATTTTTTAACCACTCATTTGGTTAAAATTTATCTGGTCTTATTACAGTATTTTGTTAGTCTTATTACAATATTTTTTAATATATTATTTATCCGCTGATTTTCATATTGTTACTATTATCAAGGAACTTTTTTGCTATATTATCTTACATTCATTACTCAGCTTTGTTTTAATTTTCACATGCATAACTTTTGTCTTTTATTATTATTCAGAGATTTTCTTATACCCTTTACTACATGTTTAAATCTTTACATTACACGCAGGCAATATATTTTTTTTTCTATTATATATTACATGATTTTTAGTGATGATTTTAAGTTGCAAGGGTTGTTAATTTTCTTACACTTTAGATTAGTTAACAAAATTCGAATGAACTATGAACTATGACAGCGTTAGAGTTTTTTGAAGACTCTATTGCATTTTATTTAATTTTAAAAGGGTTTTAATAGGGTATATTGCTATTTGATTCTTTTTGGTTTATATATGCTGGAAGTACCTATTTGGTTTAAATGGTCGAAGGGTGAAATTTATTAGTATTTTTTGTTTGCATACTTTAGTTGCTTTAGTTTTGTTCAAGTGTTTTTATCAGAATTTTTATTTATTGTGCTTATGTTTTCTACTGGTGGTATGGTATGTGATTTATTTAGTTATTTTTATTTATATTGTACAAACAGATCTACACCTTTTATATCATATCATCAAAAAATATTTGTGTTTTATTAATTTGCGTATGGTGGGTTTTGGCTATTTGTAGTGAGTCCTTTTTTACTGCAGTGTGGATTAGCCATAAGTCGTAGGGTAAAGCATAAGTGGCGATGAAAAACCCAGTAATAATAGATGCAACTCTGAGGAGTTGTTTATTACTTAATCACTGCACAAATTATGTTTTACACATCAGCATTAATGTTTTTTTTCATTCTGAGGCCTTGCATTGTTGCATGCATACTTTTTATTTTTGTAATCTATTTTTAGTTTTATTAGTTTTTGGTTTTATGATATATTTTTTGTATATCTCCGTTCATATTAGTGTTTATAAAACAATTTATTGTTTATTATTATTGTTAGTACTGTTTTGGTGCATTGTCTGTCTTATTTATTTTTAAATATTCATCAATTAATCTTTATTTTTGTCTTGACAACTGTCAAAATATGCTTTGTTCGATAAATAATTCTCCTTTCATGTTAGAAAATTTAGTTTCTTATATGAGAAATCAGGTTGAAGAAAAAAGAAAAATATATTTTAAGGAAACTTCATATTTTTATGTGTTATGAATCACATGGCAGATAATTATGTAGTAATGCACATATTCGGTTTGCTTCGGTTCTATGATAAACCTCTAGACAAGCCTACAACTTGTTATTCATTTGCCTTTATTTTCATGTTTAAAAGCATTAACTCAAGGCGGAATCGAACCAATTAAAGCATTAGAATATTTAGTAAAAGTAGAAAAAATAAGCTCAGATTCAGTTTTATTAATTGATGAAATGTACTTGCAAAAGAGTGTTCAATACCATAGTGGTAAATTTTTGGAACAGATGAGAACAGTTAATTTTATTAAGGAGTTGTAGTTTTTATGTTGGTTAGTATTAAACATTCTATACTTTTTGTTGTTAAAGCATGTCCTGAAATAATAATTTCTAGACTTTGGTTGATGACTGAAATTGATGAGTGACTAACAAATCTTTTTGGTGTTAACTTTAAAATTTGTGCTATCATCACAGACAGCCATTCAACCAATACGCTTGCATTTAAAAAACTCATTAGAAAGTACAATTCTACAAAGAACTTTTTTTTTAATGGACAAAATAAAATTTTATTTTGTCCATAAAAAAAAATTATTTTATTTATATAGCACATTATTTGATAATGTACATATTTTAAAAAACATCAAAAATAATCTATTACATTCGAAGAGTTTTATTTTTCCAACATTCAATTTTGATAAACTTGTGACTATAACTTATGTTGAAGCTGGAGATATTTGTTGGCTGGAGATATTGTTATTTCACCAAGTTAATGAAAAAGATAATTTTCCATGAGTCAACATATTCTGCCATTAAAAGTTATTTTCAAAAAGAAATATGTACTGCTAATTTCCTATATTTTATAGATACTTAGTGGACAATTTCAAATTCAAAGAATATATATAACAATGATAATAAAATAGGAAATTCTGTTGTTGCAAATGATCAAAAATCTGATTTTTTAAATGTTTTTGCTCAATATGTAAGTGAACGGTATAATACAAATTTACAGGAATGTCACAAATTGTCACTTTCAGCTCTAACATTAAAAGCACTAATTGTCACATTAAAAGGAAATGCATCTTTCATTGAAGATTTACTACCAGAATATGATTTTATATTTTACCAGGATATGATTACATTTTAACCAGCAGATTTCAACCTGATCCTATTAAAAAACATTTTAAGAAAAGTAGACAGATGAGTAGTAGAAGGTTTCTAGTTAGTTTGCGTGAAGTTGAAAGTTCTGAGAAAATAATCAGCATAAAATCTCTAATTAAAGAAACTCTGGCATTGAATATATGGTTTAATAACAAAGTACCAGTAAATGGTTTAATAACAAAGTGAATATATGGTTTAATAACAAAGTACCAGTAAATGGTTTATTAACAAAGTGAATATATGGTTTAATAACAAAGTACCAGTAAATGGTTTATTAACAAAGTGAATATGTGGTTTAATAACAAAGTACCAGTAAATAGTGATGCAAATGAACTAAAACAGCTTTATTTAATTACAAAATGAATATGATTAAAGAAGAAAAGATTTATGTGAAAGTTTAAAGGAAGCTGTTATCCATGTTGCTGGGTATAAAAAAAATTAAATCTAAATTTCTTTGTGTCAAGATCTTCAAACTGATAAAATATCTTCACTTTATAAGGAAATACTCAAGGGGAGGTTTAACTAAACCTAGTGAAAACATGGTAGAATATGTTTGCTCTTTATTTTGCATATTAGACATCACTAAAGAAATATTATTAACTAAATATACCAACATTTTAAAAAGTTCAGCTTTAACTGCACTTGAACTATTCAAAAATAATATTTGTTTTATGTGTTCTGACCATTTAGAAACAGGAAGACAGTCAACTGTTCTTACAAACACACAACTGTTAATAATGTCTTTTATAATAATGAACAATCAATTCAAAATGGAAAGATTTGAAAAGATAAAGTAGAAACCTTTAAAAATTGACACAACAAAAAATAAACTTTTTTGTCTTTATTGTTTGTTAAAGATAAACTTTTGTTTGGATCTTGAATATTTAATTTTTGTTTTGATTTGCTCATCTATACCAGCTGTCATCTTTTTCTAAAATATAGGGTGGACTAAGATTTGCTTTTGTATTTTTTATTAAAACTAATTCATTTTTTTGTCAAATTATGTTTTTCAATAGCTGTATTTTTTTTCTCATATTTTATATTATCAAATTATGCTTATATTATCAAATTTTGCTTGAATATATTGGCTGGCTTTAATATTTTGATAATATTAGTTTTGATCATTAACATTATGAAATTAAATTGTAAAAACTGGCCTACTGTTTTTCGGATTTGAAAGCAACAAGTCTGGTTGAGTATTTAAGTAGGCCATGGATATTTATTCGGCAAAAAAATTAAAATTTTCGAACTGTTATAGTTTATACATAAAAAAGCGCTTGCCAAAAAAAGAAAAGAGTTTTCAAAAATTTAAACAGATTTGTTTTGTTTGTCAATTACTTTTATTAAAAATCTAAAACTGTTTACAAACAATTACTTTTCAATATGATTATGCATTTCTCAACAATCGCAATATTTATTATAACTTTAGGTTCACTGGTTATTTTATTTAGAATTTGAATTTTTTATTTTATTTTATTTTTTTTATTATTTCATCTAGAAATCAAGTCTTTAGCATATGTTGAGTTTGCATGCATTATATGGAATAATTGTGTATAATATATCTATAAAATATGAAAACTTTAAAAGCTCATTTTAAATTTTAGAAATTTTTTTTGCTTTATTATTATTTTTTTGTTGCAAATATATAAGCAAGATTAAAAAAAATTTTAAAATCTATTATGCTAAAGGGAGGTCTTAACCCCCCAAAATGACACTGATGACAGCACACTAAACCACTAAGCTATCAATGAAATCATAGCTCAGTGGTTTAGTGCGCTGATATCAGTGTATAAAAGGTGCACATGTTAAGTTTTAAATGTGTATATATATAAATATATATATATATATTTATATAAATATACATTTATTTATATATATATATATATATATATTTATATATAAATGTATATATATATATTTATATTATATATATATATATTAATATTATATATTATATTTTATATATTTTTATATAAAATATAATTTATAATGTCAATATATATATATATATATATATATATATATATATATATATATATATATGTATATATATATATTTATATATATATATATTTATAATTTATATTTATTATATATATATATATATTTATTTATATATATATATATATATATATATATATATATATATATATATATATATATATATATATATATATATATATATATATATATATATATATATATATATATATATATATATATATATATGGGCAGAGACAGGTCTGATCAGCTAGTATGTAAGGGCAATTCCATTTTTAACTTACATTACACACGCAACAAGTTTACCAACTATTTACCTATTTAAACTGTAAAATAAACTTATAGCTATTTATTGGAAAGTTGTCTAAAGTATAAAATAAGCTAAAAAGTTTTAACTCTGGCCTTAAGAAGGCAAACTTATTACTGAAAATGCCACTTAACTTACGTTACATGGAAAACAAGGTAAAAAAAATCGCTTCAACTTTTAGGTCAGATTTCTGTAAATCAGTAAAGCAGTTTGTATTTTAAACTTTCACAAGATGTTGAAAATTTTATACCAATTTAAACCAGAAAAAACAGTTTATTTTCCATATCCAGAGGTGACCGGATAGTGACCAGAGGTGACCGGATAGTGACCAGAGGTGACCGGATAAGGAAAATAAACTGCTTTTTTTTATACTATATATTTAACTTACATTAAATCACTTACATTTTTTATATCTATTATTAGGAGTTAGAGTTACGTAACAAAAGAATTGCAAAAGTATTGAACTCATTCATTAAAAATAATTAACAAAGGAAATTTTGAAAAAACTAGTGGCACTCTTCCTGAGTGATTTTTCATAAATTTATGAAAGTTATCAAATCAAAAACAGTTTTTCTGCAAGACCAAGAGCAACTTTAAAAAATTATTATAGTATTACAACTTTATTAATACTTTTCTACTTACACTAATTACATTTATACATATTGCCTTATTATCATTAGATTGAATTTTTAAAATGCTGAAAAGTACTGGGCAAACATCACTGGGGGGAAGGAGGGGGCAAATAATGCGCCCCCCAACATTTTTTCTAAAGGACCTTTTATTTTATCTTTTTTTTTAAAAAAACTATACCTTTTTTTGGCAATTGATAATTGTGCCCTTCCACTTCGAAGCCTGTGTCGACGGCCCTGAAGTATTTACATTTAAATCTTTTGAAATATTTTTGAAGTGAAACTGCTATCACAGTTTAGGAGGGAGAGGGAGTACAGATATACGCAATCGTTTGTGACAGGAGGGAAGGGGTTAAGAATTGACAAATATAGAGTGACATTCTTAATGGATGACCCCCCTTAATTGTAATTACAAACAATTTGTTTTTACATAAACAAAAATAAAAAAATTTCTGATTTTTTTTATATTAGGAGAATAGCAAATAAATTTTTTTTTTTGATAAAATTAAAAATATTTACATAATTCTTATTTTAATTTATTTATGTATATTTGTATGTCAAAATAAGAATACAACAAAATAAAAACAATAATATAAATAAATTTGATTAACATTAAAAAAAAATTGCAGTTATAACCTTGTCAAACCAACGCGATGAAATAAGAATTACTTAATGATGTAATTCAATTTGTTAACAAAAAAGCGCCAGAACTTTAGTAAATGCATGTTGTTTTAACTTATGTTACACAAATTTAAAATAAAAATGCACTTTAACTATGCACGGTTACTCAAAACTTTAAATGTAAGAGCATAACATATAATACTTTTTTGTGTATATTATTAAAAAACTTTTTAAACTAAATTTTAGGAAAAACGAAACTTTATCATGCTTTTGTTAACTTACATTACATAAAAATTGAAAAAGTTTTTCATCATTTTCTTGGAATATTAATATTATATAAAGCATAAAATCTGACTAACAACAATTTGAACATGTTAGCTCCATTTTCAAGCTAAATTAATTCCGATTATGCAAATAAATTCATGGTTAAATTAACATTATCCAATAATACTTTTTTTTTTTTGTGTCAATGAGAAAAACCGTAACATTCATAAGCATAAAAATGGCTTAAATAAATTAATTTGAGTAGTAGAAGTATATTTAAAAAAAACTTTCATGTGTGCACATCAATATTTATTTGCTAAAAGTTGACGAAAAAGAGGAAAAAATTTTCTTTTTCATTTTCCGCCACGAAATTGCCCATATATATATATACAAGTACATTTTGCAGTAGCTTCGCAAATAAAAGAGTAATTTTAACATTAAATTGATTTTTTTAAACACTAAAATACAAATGAAATGCAGAAATATAGAAAATACAAACACAATACAATACAATACCACAACCCATACTAGTACAGAACTAGGACTTTTGTATCAACCTTAGTAACAACCTTCAGAAAACGTACTAGTATGCAATCTGTTAACAAATTTGAGCTTTTAAAACATAAATATATATAGAGACCTTCAAAACAAAGAAAATACCTTCAAAAAAAATTGAGGCCATGAAGTCTCATTACTGAATGCGTGAAACAAGATGTTGGATGCCATAACACAAAGAAGAGTATTAGGTTTAGTTTTTACTACCATTCCAGTATTTTCTTTTATCAATAAAGCAAGTAGATACTAAAATTAAATTTTGGGTTTAAAACATAAAATCAAAAAAGTTAAACTTCTTTAAAATTAATTTTTATATTTTAATGTTATTCACTTATCATGTGCTGTGCTTACTTACAAAAATTGCTGATTGAATAAGTTACATGACAAAAAGCTTACTTTAATTGCAATTTTTATTATAGCTTTTACTTATTTTATAGTACTTTGCTTATTTTATAGTTATTCATTTTGTAGTATTTTATTTATTTTATAGTATTTAGAAGTTGTATATATACATAATACACATTAAAACTAATTAAAAATCAAAATAGAATTAACTAAATTAAAACAAAAATAAACAACCTTCATGTCTGTAGTAGACTATTCACCCGCCCTGGCATCGGGAAGGTAAAGAATTTAAATTTAAGAAAAAAACATTTTTATGCACTAGTAAACATTTTTAATAAACATAAACCATGACCTAATATTCTCAGGTCGGGAAATCTCACATTTCATCTAAAAAATTAGGCTTTAAAGACTTCTCGAGGATCTTTAACAAGGTCTATAAGAGGGCCAAATCTGTTATTCCGCCTTGCATGGTTCAGATTTTGTTACCTCACCTAAAGACAAAGCTGAATTGTTTGCTAAGAACTTTTCATTATTCTTAACAAACTGATTCTACTAATCACTAATACACATCCTATCTGATATAGCAGACAAACAGGTTGATCCATTGTTTGGCATTCATATTACTCCAGCTTCTGCATCTAAAGCGATTACCAGCTTAGACTCTTCTTTAGTTATGGTCCTGATAACATACCTGTTATAGTCTTCCAGAACTTAGTGACTTGTCTTATCTTTTTTATATATTTCTAGCTATCATCCATTAGTCTTCTTACTATCATTGGCAAGGTTTTGAATCTTTAATTTACAAATACTTAATCTCTCATATGGAATCTAATAACTTTCCTTCTGATTATCAACATGGATTTCGATCTTTTTGTTCTATTGCTGATTTGTTGGTGATAATAACCAACAGGTTTTATCGTACCTTAGATGCGGAGAGGTTAGAGCAATTACTTTCAAGATTTTTAAAGCATTTTACAAAGTTTGGCATACAAGTATTCTCCATACACTCTTTTCTTATGGTGTATCAGGTAACATCTTTAAGATTATTGAATCTTTTCTTACTAATCATAGTATAAAAGTTGCCCTTAATAAACAGCACTCTTCTATTTTTCCTGTAACCTCAGAGGTTCATTAAGGTTCTATCTTTGGCCCTATACTTTTTTTAATTTACATTAACAATCTCCCAGAAACTCTCACATCTAAGATAGCACTGTTCGTTGACAATACTACCATTTATTCTTGCGTTAAAAAGAAGCCAACATTCTCTGATTGCTTGGAGGGACCATTTGAGCTTGAAAAAGATCTCACTTCTTCTACAGCATGGAGCCCTTAGCAGCTGGTGAACTTTAACTCAGATAAAGCTAAATTTTTTCAGCTAATCATTATCACAATATTCTAGATCTTCCTATATTTATGACCAGTAATGTACTCAATAAGTAATCTACCCTTCATCTTCTTAGATGAAATATTATTTCAGATCTTTCTTGGAAACTATATATCCAATCCATTGCAAAACTGGCATCTGTTAAGTTTGCATCTCTTTCTCATGCTCACTACTTTCTTACTTCAGATATTTAATATAAAAAATTTAACCACATTTTCTGTGACAACTGCTGCAGCTTTTTCAGTAGGCAGAGATCCAGAAATTTGAGTTAATTCCTGATTTCAATATGTGTATTTTTTGATATGTGTATTTTTTGATTTGAGTAATTTTTGATAAATATTATTGTTCATATACCTTCAAAATTTTGAAGTGGACTCATTCAGTTTAATTGAAAAGCATTTTCCAATGCTCAATAAAGATTTAAAAGTGTTTTTTTAAGGTTATTTCTCATGCCAAACTTTTTAACTGACTAGATTGCTTGCTTATGATTTGTTGAAAAATCATAACCTTTTTAATATGTTGCAAAAACTGAAAAAACTGTTAAAAATGGCATGGAAACTAAATCCATCCAGTGATTAGTTAGTCTTGAAATAAAAATAAAAATGATAAAAACAATCACTCATTATTACAGTAAAACATAACATGTCAAAAGAAAGAAAAAATTATGCACTATTTAGTGGTAACATTTAGAAATTACCAAAAACAGAAATTTTAACACTAAAGATCCTAATTTTGAAAATTGCTTTAAAAGCCAAGATTGTGAAAACCGAAACATTACATGAACATTAACGACAAAACCACAAACGTGGCACGCTGCATTTAAAGGGGATAAAAGATTCAGATAAAACTTTACCGACTGAATCAGCTTTCAAAGAAAACAAACAATAGCTTAGTTGATAGAAAAGTGATTATTAAATTTTTGTTTAAATTTTTAATTTATTGATCATGCTATTTCAAACCTTTAAAAATATTTCAAAGCATATTTGAGAATAATGATTCTATTCCCCATCTTTATTTTTTAGACTTTTATTAGAGACAAACAAATAAATGAGGTGGAGGAGTCCTGATTTACGTTAATGAAAACAATATACATAACATTAGAAATGGTATGTGGGTTTCTGACAGTGATAAAGAAATACTAACGAAATTATAAACAAGAAAAATGACTATTTTATGCAGCTGAAAAACTTACCTTTTTTTTACAAAAAAATATTATTCAAAAAGGTATAAATAATTTTCATAATTGGTAATTTTGAATGAATTGTTTAATTTAGAGTATAGTACAGGAAAAAAACATTTACCAAAATTTACCGACATAATTTTATAAGTAAATCATTAAAAACCATCTTAATGAATTGCCAGTAAATTATTTGGTAAAAGCTCAATCCTAATTTATTCGGTTTAAACAATTTTCTAAACAAAACCTTAACTGCATCCTGTTTTACTAGAAAAAGATTCCAACTTTAACATTCTCTAAAAATGACCCCTCTAACTCATCTAATAGTTATGAGTAATAGTAATCTGTCTCTTTATTGTTTTTTTTCTTCTAATAATGTTCTTGTTAACCCAATCATTATTATTAGCAAAGTCTTAAAACTTTAAACTGAAAAACATCTTATTTAAAAATTCTGTCTTGACTCTGACAACTCTTTGACAATCAAGATGTCAATTTTTTTATTCTACTGCTGACTCATTAACTTGTTAACAAGTTTGTTATTATTATTCTATTTTTTCCTCCATTTGTCTGTTTCCTGACAAAGATATATACAATATATTTGTAACTAAAAACAACTTCAAAAGATATGTTTTATAAGTGATAATATAATAATTATGTAAATATTATTGTATATCAATGCATTACTTATGTTACTATGTAACATATCAACTTAATAAATTTTTTAATCATATTGATATGTTTAGCAAAAACTCTCTCTCTCTCTCTCTCTCTCTCTCTCTCTCTCTCTCTCTCTCTCTCTCTCTCTCTCTCTCTCTCTCTCTCTCTCTCTATATATATATATATATATATATATATATATATATATATATATATATATATATATATATATATATATATATATATATATAAATATATATATATATATATATATATATATATATATATATCTTAAACATCTTTGCTTCCAACAAGGCTGCAAGCAACCGCTAATTAGAGCTGGAAGTTACTGGAAAAGAAAAGACTGAGATTTTAGAGCAAGAAGCAATTGACAAGCAAATTAAAAGATTGCAAATTATATGAACCAGGAAAACAAGACGAAGGAAGCGAATTCCAAAAAACTGATCTTAGAGGAAAAAAACTAAGGGATAAGAGTTTTTGGAGCTCTTAGGAACAGTCACAGAAAAAGGATGAGGCTTGATTGAATGACGTGTAACACAAGAATGAATTTTAGTAGGTGGCACAAGAGACACCAGCTCTTTAGAGCAGTGCCCATTATAGTATTTATAGAAAAGAGAAAGAGAAGCAACATTACGACAATGTGAATTTTTGCACTTTGTCTAAAAGAGAAAGGGCATCATTAGAAGATCCGCCCTATATATGGAAACAGTATTCCATACAAGGCCGGATTTGAGATTTATAGAGATAGAGAATAAAATCCAGCTCAAATTTTTCAAGCTCAAATGCTACCTCCAAGCAATCAGAGAATGCTGGCTTTTTATCATAACAACAATAAATGGTAGTATCATTAGCGAACAATGCCACCTTAGATGTGAGAATATCTGGAAGATTGGTAATGTAAATTAAAAAGGGTATAGGGGCCAAGGATTGAACCTTGAGGAACCCCTGAAGTTACAGAATAAGAAGAAGAGTGCTGTCCATCGAGGAAAACTTTTATACTACAATTAGAAGGGAAGGATTCAATAATCTTAAAGATGTTACCAGATACACCGTAAAAAAGCTTACGGAGAAGACCAGCATGCCAAACTTTATCAAAAGCTTTAGAAATGTCAAGAGCGATGGCCTTAAAATCTCCACCTCTATCTAATGCACGATAAAACCTATTGGTTTTTACTGTTAGCAAAACAGCTGTAAAACAAGAAGATCGAACTCCATATTGATGATCAGAAAGTAAGTTATAAAATTCCAGATGAGAGATTAAGTGTTTGTTAATTTAAGATTCAAAAACCTTGCTTATGATAGGAAGAAGATTGATGTATTTGGACAAAACAGATCGCTCTCCAGAATTTTTGAAAATAGGTATAACAGATGCTGCTTTCCAGCAGGCTGGAAAACAAGACTCTGATAAGCACTTGTTAGTTTTGAAAGTATAGACGACATATGAGGAAAACACTGCTATAATATATACTAAGATAATTGTTTACAGCAAATTGATAATTGTTAATAAAGATAATTGTTAATAAAGATATTTGTTTACAGCAAAAACTTGCAACAATTATTTACTAAAACTTATTAAACTATTGTTAACTTCTTAAACCAATAATTTATAAGTAATCAAAATAATTGTGCAAAAATGAAACTTGAATTAATCTTATATTATATTATAACTATAAATATTATAATACTTATTAAATATTACATAATATCATTTATTAAAATAATTAAAAACTGATACTTAATTCAATTACACACACAGTTGAAAATTAAACTTAAAACAGTTTCATTTTCTTTTTTATAAAAAAATGAACGCACTACAAAAAACACTATTTTATTAAACTCTAGAAAGATTAAGATATTATTTAGTTTAAAAGCAACCCTGTGGCAAAAATAAACTATATAAATGAACACACAACTAAATGAATAAAATACATTAATGAATAAACAGCTAAATGAACACCTCTTAATCAACTTTAAAGCATTGCACACTAAACCTTCAATATTATCCAAGTCTTGATTAGCATGAGCTGTTAATACTTCATCTTCTAAATCCATAACTTGTGCTTCAAAACAAAATAAAAGAAAAAATATAGAAAACTATAGAAAAAATCTAATAAAAACAATTAGCATAATAAAAATAAACTTACATTCTATAAGTTTAACAAAGGGAGCATAATCAGAATCAATCAACTTCAAAGAACTTCCTTCTTTATTTTTGATAAAAGGAGAGAAATCACGTGGGGGCTTTACATTTGTAACTAAAATGATAAAGAAAAATTTAGTAGTATTTAATTTTAATTATAAATTGAATGTAGAAATTATAGGAGGGGAGCCAGAACCCACATATGTTTTGGCACTGTTGAAACCGTATAGGCATCCAAAAATAATAAAAACCCAAAAAACATTTCTTTTTTCTTTTCAAAAGTATTTATATATATATATGTAAAAAATTTCATTTCCAAATGCAGTACTTTGTACGTTTTTTCATTTTTTTCAGCTAGTTCATTTTTTCTCCATAAAAATAAAAATACAAAATTAATAACAACACATGTTTTAGTATTGTTGGAGTTGTATGTGTATAAAATACTATTATATCAATAATATTATTAAATGCTAAGACTACTTAAAAAATACTAATTTGTTACTAACCGGATGTTAGTTTGGTTACTGACCGAACATTAGATTGGATGCTGACCAAATGTTAGTTTTTCACTGACTGAATGTTAGCTTGGATGTTTTTCACTGACTGAATGTTAGCTTGGATACTGACCAAACATCAGCTTGGTTACTGACTGAACATTAGCTTAAATGGTTTAAACCACCAAAAAAAATGTCTGTTTAAAGTAAAACAAGGGACTATTTTTAAAAATTTAACATATATTTAAGGCAAAATTTTTAAATTTAATATATATTTAAGGCAAATGTTTAATATAAATGTAATTATTTAAAAGCATAAAGACACTTCTGAAAACAAGTTTTCTAAACTGAAAAATATTTAAAATACCATGATGGAATTTCATAAACTTTTTCAACTAACTTCTAGTATAGAAAAGAGAAAGAGAAACAACCTTTCAACTAACTTCTAGTATAGAAAAGAGAAAGAGAAACAACCTTTCAACTAACTTCTAGTATAGAAAAGAGAAAGAAAAACAACCTTATGACAATGAGAGAGAGGATCATGCTTGACAGGTAAAGCAGATTCAACTACGTTTACAATTCATTATTGTTTAAAATCTATTATACTCAAAATAAATCAACAAAGGTCATAAAAGAGATTCAAAAATTCAAAAAATAGTTACTCAATAGTTAAAAATATAATTTACTCAAGTAAAATAAACACTTTTTATATTTAAATGAAAATTTAACTAAATATAGTTTCCTTTAACAAAATGGGATTTATTTCAACAAAAAAAGTATTTTTTTTTTGTTAGTTTCAAAAAAAACTTTTTTAAAAATTTAATCTACTATTAAATACCCTGACTTACTTATAACTAATGAGTACACAGTAGTAAATTTTTTTGAAAACATAATGCTTATAAGTAATAACATACCTGGTTGCACAGGTTGGGAAACTATATCTTTACGTTTATGAGCTATAGTTGACATATTTGGTTTTCGAGGTTGAGCTTGTATATGTTTTCCTGCATCTAATTCTGGACAAATTTTTGATCCTAAAAAATATGTGGTTTATTTAAATAAACTCATTGTACCTAAAAAAAAATAAATTTAAGAACACAAAGAAAACACACTTTATATTTTATAGGTCATTCACAAATCACATCACACAACAGGGAGGGTGAGGGGATGAAATAGCAATTTTTGTGATAATTTATTATAAAACATCATAATCAATTTAGTGACAGAACATTTTTTTTTAGTTGATTTTTTAAATTGACTTAGAGTTTAAGCCAGTAGAAGAATGTAGACTCAGCTGCAAATACAGTTATATTAGTCAATGATATAGTTTGTAATTATATAATCTACAGCTATATATTCAATGAAAAAATAACTAATAATAATACAATTATTAAATAAAAATATAATAATTATTAAACAACAATGTTAATATGCATAAAAGGTACACCTCAAAAATATTTATATTTTACATATTTAATATATAATATGTTAAATATAACCTGTTCTGCAATTTCAACATGCGTCCCTATATTTGTGTAATTAAGTAATGTCCATAACACCACTCTAATTTAAAAACTAATGTACAATATTTAAATGACTTTTTGTTTTTTTAGAATTATTAAATAAAATATATTACTTATTATTTATAAACTTATAGTTGTAACAATGATTATATAAATGAATAAAATAGATGCTGGACATAAGCACCCCTCGGACTGTAATTAAGACAAACTAAGAGGGCAACTCTTGACTGATCACATTTCTAACAAAATGAACAAGGGTTGGTTGCACCCTTGTGAATTTTGTTAGAAATGTAATCAGTCAATAGTTGTATTTTATATAGCTATTTTAATAGGTGAATTTTAGGAATATTCAGAGGGGTGTCTATATTTAGGACCTTTTTGACCCGTTTAAATCCAAAAAATTTTTAAATAGCTTTACGATGTTTTCTCAAAACTGATCTGGAAAATAAGTCAAAATGTTGACTCATTTTCCAGATTGTCCAAAATAACTATTTAGGTAAGCAATTATAACAGGTAAATATTTTGAGACAAGTAAAGGTTGGCAAAGACACTTATAACAAAGACAACATGATGAGCATCAAAAAGTTAATATGAAACATGTTAATATTATGTATAGTTAATATGAACTTTGCTGGGTTTATTGACATACAACTTAATATTAACAAAGAATTTACTCAATTAAATAGAAGACAAAAAGAGTTATTAGGCATAATAAAAAAATAATGAAAAATAAAAAATATAGAAGACAAAACATATTTAACAAGAGTTATGTGAAATGTGCAGTTCCTACTCAAATTTCTAGACTCAAAAAAGAAATGTCCATATTTCATTAGTTTTTAAGATTTTCTTTGATAGGCAGGGGTTATTGTTGTTTACTTTTTGTTGCTTATGTGTAATTTAAGGTAGTCCCTTAAATGCAGAGATTTTTTAAAATTGATTATCACACCCGCGGATAGACTTTTTCTTAAGTAGAATTGAATTCTGAGTCGAATGATAACACCCGGAATGTCGCCGACCAATTCCTGTTGAGTTATTAAACAAAAACCCGATCAAAATGCATAAAAACCGTTTTTACAACAGCAGCAGTGCATTTTCACACCCGCAGAGTGAGCTAAATCGATTCGAAATTAAATTTTCGATTAGAAAAGGTTTATTTTACGACTACTGCATTAAATCCAGTTAAGATATCAGTTATAATCTAAAGGGCGTAAAGTAATGTAGGGTTTTCCCCGCATTTATATCGAAATGAAACAAGGAAACGTTCTATATCTTCGCAGATAGACTTTTTCTTATGTAGAATTGAATTCTGAGTCGAATGGTGACACGCGCAATGTCGCCCGACTAATACCTGCTGAGTTATTAAACAAAAACCCGATCAAATTGAACAAAAACCCGATCAAAATTAACCGTTTTTACAACAGCAACAATACATTTTCACACCTGCGGAATGTTAGATAGATATAGATTAATATATAATCTTTATCGTCAATATAACATTTTTTTTACAAAATCGTTAACGTAACAAATCGACTGGAGCAAGCAGAAGACGATTTTTTTTTTATCATCTTTCCCCGTTAATTTTAATTTATTTTACATTACATATCAATTAAATATAAGATAAACACAAGTTATAAGATATTTAAATATATATAAATATAAAACTCTTATGATAAAAATAGCCAAATAAATATATCCTTATAAATACAATTAAATGCATTTTTATAAATATAACCATAAGCATTTTTAGCTATTGTGGAAATAAATAAAAAATTTCAAGACGTGTAAGAGTTTTTTAAAAATAGGAGATTTATTCAATAATGATGAGGTCAAGTAACTGTTGTTTAACAACGCATTTAAAATGTTGAAAAGAGTTTATCGTTTTAATCTCATTTGTGAGAAATGAGTTCCACAATTGTGGTCCTCTTCTAGATATTGAGAATTTCGATTGTCACAAAGACATTTATAGAATATAGTAGTACTGCTTAGAATATTTTATTTCGTATTTATGATCAATAAGTTGGAAGTAATTATGGAATATTTTTAGGACCAAATTATTTTTTAATTTAAACATTAACTGAAGGATGCTATAGATGTTTTGTTCATAAATATTAGAACTCTCAGATCTTTCATTATTTGTTTAGCACTAGCATATCCATTTGTGATTATGCGGCATGCTTGCTTTTGTTTTTTATAGACTAAGGCTAGTTTTGATTGGTAAGTACTTGCCCAGGCAACATTGCAGTGGCTAATGTAGCTATGAACAAATGCAAAGTATAAACTTTTTAGACATACTTTGTTTAAAATATACTTAGTTTTATGCATAATTCCAATGCTTTTAGATATTTTATTTTCTAACAACTTGATATGCTCTTTCCAGCTAATATGTTCATCTAGAATGACTCCTAGAAACTTCACAGAATGCTCTTTTTAATTTTGTTATGTTTTGTCATCTAAAATACCCGGGAGTTTTAAAGGTAACGTGTCTGACTTTGATGGTTTTGTGAAAAGAATGTATTTGCTTTTTTCAATGTTCAAGAAAAGTTTGTTGGCCTTCAACCAATCGCTTAGCTCTTCAAGCTCCTAATTTACTGTGTTAAAAATAGTTTTAATATTTTAGTGGATGTAGAAAGCTTGGGTGTCATCAGCAAAATAAATAAAATTCAGTATACGAGAAGATAAAAATATGTCGTTAATAAAGACAAGAAAAAGCAAAGGACCTAGAATAGATCCTTGGGGAACGCCACAAGTAATGGTTTCAATGGAAGAGTAAGTGTTCTTGTAATATAAAGCTTGTTTCCGATTATTTAGATTGCAACTAAACCATTTTAGATTTTTATTTTTATACCATAATTACTAAGTTTGTATAGGAGGATTTCGTGATCCACTGTATCGAACGCTTTTAACAAATCGATAAATACTCCAAGTGTATATTGATTTTTGTCAAGCCCATTCAAAATTTTGTTTACTAACTTTATTACTGCATGTTCAGTTGAATGGTCTTTTTTAAATCCGTATTGGTTATTGAAAAGGATATTGTGATTTTGAAAGTACGAAAAAAGTCTATTGTACATTATGCTCTCTAGTACTTTCGAGAAGCATGAAAGTATGGAGATTGGCCTATAGTTTATAAAGTAGAGTTATCTTTGCTTTTATATATCGGAACTACGCATGCAAATTTTAAGTGTTCAGAAAAAACTCCACTTTTTAATGAGAGATCAAAGATGTACAATAGGGGATATTCAATAACATCATAAATTTCTTTAACCACCTAAGAGCTAATGTCATCAAGGCCCGGACTCTTTTTTGATTGTATTGTTTTAAATGCGTTTCGAAGCTCATCAGAAGATAAGTCCATTACAAACTTCTTTTAAATATGATTTAAATATTTTTTTACTTTGAGTTATTTTATTAGCTAATGTGTTTCTGATGTTTATAAAATACTTGTTAAAGCTTTCAGCAATCTTTTCATTAATAACAATGTTTTTGTTATCAGGATTTGAATGGTTGCCAGGATATTATCTGTATTAATATTTTCATTTCCTATTACTGCTTTTATAACATCCCAAGTTTTTTTATTATTACCTATCTTATTTCGTAAAAGATTATAATAATAAATTTCTTTTACCTTGTTTCTTAAGTTTTTCAAATAGGTTTTTATAACTTTTATATGAATGTGTTAAATTGAATTTAAATTCGAAATTAAAGTGCAAAGCTATCAAGCAAAAACCCGAATAAAATGCAATAAAACCGTTTTTACAACAATGACAAAGAACCCGCTGAGTACACTGATTCAAAATTATTTTCTAAGATAAGTGCCATTACGCAGAATGTCTGCGTAGTTGTTATACGGAAACCCTAACAAAAATCAATAAAACAATTTAACAAAATTTTAAATAAGTATAATAATCGTAACAAAACTGTTTTTATAATAAGTTTGTTTTTAATGTAAGAATGTTTTTTTATGTAAGAAACAACTATAACTTAGAATTTCTGTTAGCGTCATTGTTAGTTTTTATGAACTTTCTATTTGCGTCATAGTTAGTTTTTACGTATACTACGCCTTTAAACACAATGAACATTTAAAGTTTGCTGCTGTTTTTTTTGCAGCCATCGTGATACCATTTTCTGCATAGTACACATAAGAAATGTTGGAGCGAATGATTATTGTCTCCTTTGCATGAATATTTAGCACATATTGTCCAATCTTTGTTTTGTTGGTGTATATTTGACATCACCATCTCAAATATACCTATACTCTTTGTTATACAAATGCTTACTTTTAACTTGTTTTGAGTTTTTACAATAAGATTTAATATTTGCTTCTCTAGTACTTTTTTTCGATCAAACGTAATTGAGATCTCTCCAAGACTGTAGATATACCTTATAAACTTTCTTGCTTCTGCTATAGGCACATATTCTTTTTGACCTTTTATTATTTGATAAGCCCACAATAAAACATAAACACCGCAATTAAAACTATTATTTTGTTGTTCGCAATCTAAACTGTAATAGAATTTAAATTTACTCATGTCTAATTTTGATTGAGCAAGGGTTGATGAAATTTGAGTTATTTTCATTAATTCTACAAAGTGCTCTCGTCTGTTATTGTTTAGTCGTAGTTAATGAAATCACTCCTAATATCCAATGATTGCCTCTTTCTATATCTGTATTTATATTCACCAAAATAAAGTCTTTGTTAAATACCGAAATATAAAAATATTGGTGAATAAATTTTGTGTTGGTGAATAAATAAGTGAAATATTGGTGAATAAATAAGTGTTGGTGAATAAATTTTGAAAGTTGTGCAATGTTTTCATTTACTAAATATGGATAATTAAAATAATCTAGGTAAAATATTTGATTTTCTTTCTCAAACGATTTTAAGAACAACAAACACACTTGATCAATAACGTTTGATGTTAAGGGTTCATTTTCATTCAGCGATGGTTCATTTAACTATTCAGCTTAGGGAACCAGTTGTGGCAAATTACTAAAATCTGCTATAAAAGTTGTAACTGCTTTTTCTTCTAGGCTTTTATTGTTTTTATCATCTATGCTACTCAAATTCTCGGTAGAAACTTCCATGCTTGTATGGTTTTTGAATTTATCTAAAGTTGCCAACAAAGTAAAAGTATTTTCCGCCGTGTTTAACTTTGTTTTGTTTGGTGTCGATTGTTTTTGAGGCAAATGTTTAGATACTTCTAAGGAATTGCCAGCAGCTATAATACTTAGTTCTCTGTCTTTTGGTCTCGGTTTTTTTCTGCCACTTCTAGTTTCATGGTTATTGTTTTTTCTTAATTTGCTTAAGCGGTATGTTGGCTTTGATATATCTGGGGGTGCGTTTGGTAATGATTTTACTGATATTATATGATAACAGTTTTTTCTAGCAGGGCATGTACAAGTATATCCTTTTGTATTACCGTTATAGTTTACAAGATGTTATTTGCCATCAATTGCGCTTTTTACTGTAAAACAACCATTTTTCGGTTCATACGCAGCTAAATCTTTTTTTAAAACTATTGATGCCAACGTGTTAGCAGATTGTCGGAATGATTTACTAATGCCAATCTAAATCGGTTTCATTTGATTTTTACTTATACTTTCTAAGATATCCTCTAATGGAGTAAATTCTAAATCACTTATTTCTAATAACTTTTTGGTGAGATTTTGGTCAACCATTTTGAAGTTTCCTAGATTTTTGTAGCCACGATTAAATTCGTTAAGAAAATAAATTTGAAATTTATATAACGATAATACCATAGAACCTAATGGAAGCTCTTTATATTTTTGATGGTCTTTAATCATTCTATTCAAACGTTCTGCAATATTATTTGTTAGATTTACATCATTGAAAGCTGAAAATCTCTGATATATTGATTTATTGCAATGCATTTTAATGTAATTTTTCAAATGTTTGTCAAAATATTTAAGAAAAATTGCTGACCATTTCAGTTTCAATCTTTCATAATCGTGGTCAAAACTGTTACTTTCGCATAGTTCCTCAACATTTGTTATGTACACTTTGTAATCATCTTTATAACCTTTTACTGTGCTGATATACCTTTTTACGTTTTGAAGAACATGATTTCTGCAAAATATTATGTTCGATGAAATATTTGAGTTTCTCATTATTGAATTTACGATTGATTTTTCGCGATCTATTAAAATTGGAATGTTCTTTCCAAATTTATCCAGTAACAAAAAACAATATATAAAATTTGACCAAACCATATCGTGTGTTATTTCATGCTTTCTATCGTGTATTACAAACATCACCGGAAATATTGGTTCTTTTACAAAATCAGTGTTTCTCATAACTAAAATTGAAGCATAAAAGTCCCCGAAATTAAAAGTTGTATCATAAGATAACATTTGTTTTAATGACGGATCGGCACTGCTTTCTTTTATCAGTTTATTAGCGAGCTCCAAAGCTTTTGGATGAGCCATAATTAACATCAAGTCACGATGAATAGCAAAGTGATGGATGAAATCATATAAATCTTGATTGGCTAGCTCTTAGACTCCGTAAATTTTATCATTTGTAATTCTCCGTTTTTTCACTTCGTTGTATTTGATATTTTCGGTTTGCTTAGTGTTGCGTGGTGAAACCGATGCTTCAGCATCAATAAAAGAATAGGGAGTATTTTTTAGGATATAGTCTTTTTCTGATAGAGTTAAAAAATTTTCATATAATTTTTGTGGTTCAATATCCAAAGCATTTGTCTTCTTAAGATTTTTTAGAGTTGTTGTTGAACTGATAAACGGTCTGTCACAATTGCTATTTCCGTGAGAAATTGAAACTGAAGCGCGATGATCTCCAAAATAGTGAATTATCACAAAAGGCATGTTGCTTACAAAAACTTGTTTTTGAAAATCGTTTTTGTATTCATTTGTTTTGCCAATTTGATTTTTATAATAAGTTTTTGTTATACCAAGTTGTTGGTTTTTCATTCTCCCAATGTTTCGAAATCGATGATCGCATAAATAACCATCATCAAGTTCACTTTTCTGTTTATAGATGTAAATTTCTCCTGCGTGAGGTTTGATTAGCGCTGATTCAATGATATCGCAATTTAAACTGTCAGTTCTTATTTTATCAAATATTTGCATGACAAACTGAAAACTAAGTGGCTGATTTATTTTATCGTATACAAAATTTTTTACTTTCTCAATACGAACGAGGTTTTCTTCAACATTAGTTGTTATTTTCTTTAGGTTTACACCTTTTTTAAATTAAAAACACAACCAAAAATCCTCAGATATAAAATGGTTAAAAATGATACTTTCAGAAAAAACCTAAATTTTTTTTTAAATCTAAAGTTTTTGAAGACAATGACTTTGGAAAAAAAATTTCAGTTAATAACTTTTTATAAATGAAAAGCTTTATTATGTTCAAAAAAAGGACATTGCAGCGCTTCTACTTAACAAATTAACTTTATAAACAATTTATTTAGATAAACAGAGAACTGGATACAAATATTTCGTTTTACCTATCCTTTATATGTAGCAATAATAAAATATTATTTATTGTAAACCTAATTATATCTACGCTTTCCCATATTTTTCTAAAGTATACATAAAAAGTGATCAGTGTCCTTCTATTCTTGTAGGAGAGCGCCATGAAAATATAAATTTTAATTACATTTGGCGCGAACTCTCGTCAGCCGAGAATATATATATATATATATATATATATATATATATATATATATATATATATATATATATATATATTAATTTTTTTATTTTTACTTTTTTTAATTGCATAATTGCATTTTTATTTTATTTCATGCATTTTGATCGGAATTCAAACTAAGAATTCAATTCTACATAAGAAAAAGTCTATCCGCGAATATATAGAACGTTTCCTTGTTTCATTTCGATACAATGCGGGGAAAACCCAACATTACTTTACGCCCTTTAGATTATAACTGATATCTTAACTGGATTTAATGCAGTAGTCGTAAAATAAACCTTTTCTAATCGAAAATTTAATTTCGAATCGATTTAGCTCACTCCGCGGGTGTGAAAATGTATTGCTGCTGTTGTAAAAACGGCTTTTAAGCATTTTAATCGGTTTTTTGTTCAATAACTCAGCAGGTATTGGTCGGGCAACATTCCGCGGGTCGCTATTCGACTCAGAATTTAATTCTACATAAGAAAAATTCTATCCGCGGGTGTGATAATCAATTTTAAAAAATCTCTGCATTTTAGGGACTACCTGTAATTTAACTTCTTTTCGTTTATTTTCATCTTTATAACAGGTTTGGTGATTTTTAATAACATAAAATTAAAAATTTTCAGTCGATTTTGTCTGTCATAATCTTGATGTACTTAAGGACGGCTTTTTATTATTTCTTGTAGATTTAAAATTATTACCCGCTATCGCAATAGAAGAAAAGAAACTATTCGGTTAATTCGGTGCATATCTGGTAGGGTCATGGCACCCCCTACCGGGACTTAAAGAAAACTTTTAACTTCAAAACTTCTTAACTCCAAAACCATAACAGATTTTTATTTAGGGTTTTCGAATTAATATTTTATACTCAATTATTAACTAAATTATATAATTCGAATTTGAGTAAAGTTTTTTTTTTAATGTTTATTAATTTTTTGTAATTTTTTGTATGTTTCTTCACCTACCGTGATAAAGCACCACCTACCGTATTCGATTTTCCACCTACCGCGTATGAAAAAAATCTTATATTTTAGTTTTAGTTTTATATATTTAAATCAAGAAACAAATACATAAATTTAATATGATTACAAAACAAAGAAGACATTGGTTTTAAAATTATCCACCCAAACTTTTTTCTGAATTTAAACTTTTTGAATTTAAATTTTTTCTTTTTAAATTCTTTTTTTAAATGTTTTTTATTTGTCTTTTATTTTCATTTTCTTTTGTAACAGCTCGTTTTCTTTTAGATTTTTCTTTTTCTTTCAATTCTTTTTTTCAGCAGCTTTATTTTTACGTTCGACTTTTTTGATATTTTCTTCTTCCTTTGCATTTTCTCTAGTTATTTAAATCTCTAACCATTTTGATGAAGTTACAACGCTCGGTAATCGTTCAACTTGTTTCAGCCTTTTTTCTCGCGATTGTTTGTTTTGGCCATAAAAGAAAGCCGTGTAATGGATCAACATCTTTTATTATTTGTTTATTGGAATCTGGTAGATCTGTTGCTGATTTACTTTCACCGGACTCATCAATTATTACGCTTTTTTCGAATTCGCTAACATTACTAGATACGTTTTTTTATTTAGCGTACTGCTAATATCTAAATAGGATTCATTATCGACTTCATTATTCGATACATTATTATTGACTTATATTTTTTATTTTTTTTACAACTTCAATAAATTTATGTATCTTTACGTTACAATTACATAACATATAATATAATGCAACGTAAAAAATAAAATATACATATAAAATAATATTACCACGTATCATGATAAAAAGTGGTTTAACAAATATAACTAAGTATAACGTAAACTAATAGCGTTTCTTATCATAAAAACTATCAGTATTTTTTAAAAATAAAAAATAGAAATAAGAAGAAAAGATAAGTCAAGAAATTTTTTTTTGTTACTAGAGATATATACATGTATTAAAGGAAAACTCGTAGAAGTCTAAGAAGACTTATCATCGAGTACCTCTTTAAATGGTTAAATAAAGTCTATTTTATATTTATATAGTCAAAAGTGGTTAAACAGTATACAGTCAGTGATACACATAAATATTTTAGTAAAAATTTTGTTGCTAAGTTTAATACATGTCAATATAACTGTTGATATTAATTATAAGGTGTTTTCATTTATTTTTTTAAGTTGGCAGGATTATTTAATACTTTAAGTTCTATATTTTTTGATATTATTTTGTTATATAGGTACGGACCCCGGTAGGAAATAAAAAATCGTGAGAAATTTGTTGTTCTTTTAGGCAGTGTGAAGTTGCCTGTTGCTCTTGTTATATATCTATTAGAGTTAACTTGAAAGAAGTTATCTAAAAAATGCGATGGAACTAGTCCACGTTTGTATTTAAGCATGAATGGTACATTTTGGTAGATGTTCATTTGGTAAACATTTAGAGCATTCAAGGTTTTTAATAAGGGTTCAGCAAGAGTGAGTTTATCTTTGATATAAACTAATCTTGATGCGTGTTTTTGACTTATATAAATAGTACTCAATTTAGATTTGTGTGTACTTGCCAATGTAATATTAGCGCACGTAAGATAACTTTGGATGTAAGAAAAATAAAGGGATTTAAGATTATGTTGGGACAACATAGGCTTAACTTTGTAGAGTATCCCAATATTTTTTGAAATTTTGGTGTTTATTGTACTTATATGGGCTTTCCAAGATAAATTTTCGTCAATAAGGATCCCAAGAAATTTAGTTGTTTCTGTTCTTTCAATGTTTACCTTATCTATTTTTAGTGAGGGAAGGATAGTTGGTATATTAATTTTTTGTTTTTGGAATGAAACAGCATGTATTTTGATTTTTCTGTATTTAGTGATAACTTATTTAGTTTCAACCATCTATTTAATCTTTTAATCTTTGTTCATACATTCATAAAGATCTTTGATTGAGTTTGAGGAAAAAATAAGTTTGTGCCCTCGGCAAACATAATTACATGAAGTTTATCCGAGACTTTTGTAAGGTCGTTAATATATAGAAGAAACAGAAGAGGTCCAAGAATGGAACCTTGGGGGACACCGCACTTAAATCTTGTTGCTTAGATAGATTTTGAACCAGTCAAGGGTTATGTTTTTTATCCCATAGCTTTCCAATTTTTTAAGTAAGATATCATGATCTACAGTATCAAACGCTTTTGAAAGGTCTATAAAGATGCCTAGAACAAACTGTTTTTTATTAAAAGAATCACATATATTGTTAACTAGATCTAGAATTGCGTGTTCAGTTGAATATTGTTTTTGAAAACCGAGTTGCTTTTTATTCATAATTTTATTTTGGATTAAGTACTCATACAATCTGTTATAGATTACTCTTTCTAAAAGCTTAAAAAAGGTAGGGAGTACTTAGATAGGTCTATAATTATTAACTAAGTATGTTTCACCTGTTTTAAATATTGGTACTACTTTTGCTACTTTAAGCTTGTCTGGTACAACTCCTGTTCTAATCGAACTCTTAAAAATTTCAAATATTGGTTTATTTATCGTTGTAAAGACATTCGCCACTACCCTACTACAGATATTATCTATACCTGGAGTTTTATTTAATTTTAAGGAATTTAGAGCAACATTAAGTTCTTGGTAGTTTAGTTCCTTGTATTTTGTTTTGCTCTGGGTATCGCTTAGGTATGATTTGAATGAGATGTTAGGAGACTTAATTTTTGATGAAAGATTAAGGCCAATGTTAAAAATAAATTTGTTGATTTTTTCAGCAATCGTATTTTTGTCACTGTACTCTATATTATCTAAGATTATTTGAGCAGGTAAACTATTTGATTTTACTTTTTTGTTTCCAATTATTTCTTTTATAGTATTCCATGTTTTTTCAATGTCACCAGTAGCATTTTTTATTTGGTTTGAATAGTAATTTTTCTTCGAACTTTTCTTCATTTTTTCAAATAGATTTTTGTATTGTTTGTAAGTATTTAGATTTTTTTCATTTCTATTTTTTAAATACTTGATGTAGAGTTTTTGTTTTTTTTATTGAAGATTTTTTTATACCTCTGGTAATTCATGGACATTGTAAGTTTTTTATTTTTAATTCTTGTTCTATAATTGGGAAATGATTATCATAGTGCTTTAAGAATATTTTTATAAATTCATTATAAGCGGAGTTGGTATGCCCAAGGTAAGGTTCTTGGTAAATCCCATCCCACCTTACTGCCGATAGTGAGTCTTTAAACTGTTGAATAGTTAAATTATTAATTTTTCGTTTATAGACTTTGATTTTAGAGTTATTATTTTTTGTATCTTGAAAAAAGGAAAAGTAAATTGGAAAGTGATAGAATATATCCGTTTTGATTACACCTGCTTTTAATGAAGGATCATATAATGAATTAGTCAATATGTTGTCTATTGCAGTGATTGAATTAAATGTTACCCGGGTTGGTTTTTTATTATAGGAAAGATGTAGTGTAGAAACATATCGTCAAAAAAAGTTTTGGTAACAGCATACAGAATAATATTTTGTGCTCTTTGTTATTTTTAAGAAATATTTGTTTTAGGTGATTTGAAAAGTTTTTTAAAAGGTGATAACCTTCAGGTGGTCTGTAACAAATGGGGACCAGTATATATTTTTAATTTTTTGTTTATTATTTCAATTGTAAAGACTTCACCATCGGCATCAGAAACCGAAAGATCGTCTCTAATTTTAGTAGTCAGATCATTATGAATATATGTTATAATTCCACCACCTCGTTTTTGAACTTTTCGCTCATAAGATATTAGTTTGTAGTTCGGAATTATTAGGTTTGAATTTATTCTGGATGATTCGTCAGAACACCAAGTTTCTGTTAAGCAAATCATACTGAACAAATAGTTACATTCTATAAGAAAATATTTTAGTTTGTCAATATTGTTAATTATACTTCTTATATTTACGTGTATCACCGTAAAGTTACTGTTTAATGATTTTAATTCATTTATAAAAGTTTCTAATTCAAAAAACCGCGAGTTAAAATTATTTTCATTAAAAAAATGCAAATCTGGTTCGTAAGAGTTATTAAGTAAAAAGTTATTAGCCGATTTGAAAACATTAAAGTGTTGCGTTTCGTAATCTATTGTTTGTTTAGCAATTAGTTGAAAGAATTAACTATGTTTCGATCGCTTAAACTTACGTAAAACTTTTCTTAATTATACGCAAAAATTTTCTTATTTTCTAAATTCATGACAAATAACTGTTAAATTTAATTGTTGCGTATTTACCTTGGCTGCGAAGATTTTTAACTTCTTGCCAAAGTTTCTTTCTCTCTTCCATCGTCTCTTTAGCAAAGTCTTCATTTATATATATTCCACCTCCTTTAAGGTTTTTCAGTGAACTTAAAAATTTGATTTTAAAACTTTAATTTTAAAAACTTAAAATTTTAATCTTATCTTGGTAGTTAAAAGTTTTACTACGATAGTTCTTGGTGTTTTGTCTTCTTTGTACGACCCAACTCAATGCGCTCGTTTCACAATAATTTTAAGCTAAAATTTTAAGGTTGTTTGTAAATATTTTTTACACAGATTTCTCACAATCACTCCAACTTTCTCCTGGTGAATCTTTCAGACCATCGATTCTAATGCTGTTTGGACGAAAGCGAATTCTGTCAGTATTTTTCTTGTCTATATATTTAATTTCAAGATCATCTTTCTTCCTTATTTGTTTTAATTCTTCTTTTATTTTCTCTTCTTGAAAAATGAGACTTTCTTACACATCGTTTAAGTCTTTTTCAATATTTTGCATATTTACTTTGTTTACATTTAGTTCATTTTCTACTTTGTCGAGTCTATCAGTAATTATTTTTATATTTCCACTCATTATTTGTGCGAAGTTCTTTTCTTGGTCTTTTAATTATCTTTCTGTTTCTTTAAGCAAAGCTCTTTTTTGTTCTTCAAACTTGTTTGCAATAATAATTTCGATATTTTTCATCGTTATTTCCATTTTTTAATTAATATTCTTGAAGAGCAGCCAAAAACACGTGCGTTCACGGCAAAAGCAGGGCCCAAAATTCAAATAACTAAAGAAAACGCAAAGAAAGTAAAAGATATCAAAAAAGTTGAACGTAAAAATAAAGCTGCTGAAAAAAAGAATTGAAAGAAAAAGAAAAACGAGAAAATTTTATTAAATTTATGATTTGTTTGGAGCTATTAAGTTAAAGTTTTTTCCAAAAATTAAATAAATCTCTGAAGTCAGTTTTTCCTCCCCATTCTTTATTCCCAGTTTTTTCAAACTGGAACAAAACTTTAGGCGCAACGTTATTTTTAAATATGTTTATTATGGCTTTAAAGATGCGTTTCATTATTATCAATTGTAAAATTCAATTTAAATCGTTGAATTACTTTTTTAAAATCAACATTGTTTGCACTAAATGGGAATATTGCTGTCGACCTAAATCCTTTAAGAATATTTTTTTTTCATTTTAGGATCCATAACAAAATTATTTAACAACATTGGTACATTTTTTCTGCGAATTTCATTAAACTCGTTATCCAATTTAAATTGCCGACAAGTGTTCTACCTTTTTTTTCGTTGGTCCGAAAACTGACACATCTAATGGTTGTAAGAAGTGTGTAGCATTAGGAAACAACGAAATTAAATAAATTCTTTCCGAAGAGGAATACACGCTGAGCTATTTAGAAAGATACGAGCGATGTCCATCATGTACATATATATTGGTAATTGTGTATTAATAGATTTCAAATATGGTACAAACACATTTGTGAAGTACTCCTAAAAGAATTCGGTGGTCATCCAACCGCTGTCACTTATAACGAGACCCCAACCTGGTGGTGCAGCAGCGGCAATAGTTTTTGGCATTCGAGCATACTTGTACAATGTTAATGATGGTGCAAATTCATCATTTGCATTTACGAAAAATAGTGTTGTAAGGTTTACCTTATGTTGCATTCTTCATAAACATAAAGATGTTGTTGCATTCTTCATAAACATTTCTTCCTCTAATGTCTATTACTTTTCCAGTTTTTGGTGCTAACTCAAAACCAGTTTCGTTTAAATTAAAAACACGAGATGGATCATTAAGGTATTGAGCATCATCGCCTAATAATTCATACACCTCATTTTTTTGCCTGTGCTTCAGTTATAAGACCTATAGCTCTACTAATATGCTCTGCTCGTTTTTGCAATAATTCCTTATGACGGCGCATAAATTTATAAAACCAGTTTTTACTTGGGATATCTTTTTTAAATGGTGTTTTTATATCTCGCTCTTTAACTATTTTTTGTACGGCCTTAATTAATAACTTTTTTGCTATCGCAAAACCCATGTAAGCGCACTGCATTAACCAAGCAACCAGCCAGAGTTTTGCCGTTTGGGTTGGCTTTTAACAGATAATTTGTCGCGTAAGGAACATTAAACTTTTTGCTGATACATAAAATTTTTTCACCTTTATTTAAAGCTCTAAGTGCTGCTGCAGTTGTTCTTCGGAATACTATAGCTTTTTTCGAATATTTTTTTCTTTTTTGAACCTTGCAACTTTCTTATCGAATTCATTTCACATAATAAATAAAGTATAAAAGTATATTAAATAAATACTCCCTAGGGTTAAATTCATTTCAAGTAATAAATAAATTCATTTCTTATAATTAATATAATTCACTTCACATAGTAAATAAAGTATAAAAAACATATCAAATAAATACTGTGGTAGGTACAGTGGTAGGTAGGTATTGGTAGGTAGGCACAGTGGTAGGTAGGACAAAATGGGAAAAATTTTAGTTGTCTAATCTTAAAAACTTAATATAATTTTAGTATCTATATATATTAGGAGAAATTTATTGGTAACTTATTTTTATTAAATCCCTTAGTTACCAGGACTCTGAGCATTTGAATATTGAAGTTAAAAAAAATAAAAATATATATAAATTAGTAATTTTGGTGACATCTACGTTGTTTAATATTTTAATTACATCTAGATTTTTAAAACAAAAAATTAGTACATGTTATTTTAGAGTATTTAGAGATTAAAAAAAAAGTTGTGTGAAATAAAATTTGTCATAGCATGTTATCTCAGTTATACTTTGAAAATCACAGATTAAAAAATCTTTAAGAAATATATTTTTCGCCGCACTATAACTAATAATTACCACAATTTGCCGGGTGCTGTCTTATATTTATTGAACTACATGATGCTTCAATCGAGTTTCCATTGATTGCTCGTTCTCTTAAATCCCCGTTCAGATTTTATTTGTGTTTTAACTTGGTTGCTATGGTAGTTAATTTTGCATAGCAGCAAACCATTTTTACATTAACATTGTTTTTACAGTATTTTATTTGCGCCAAGTACACAATATTAGGCGTATGTATTAAAATAAGATTTACAATTCTTATGAAGTTAATTTTTTGTTGTTGCTATGGATACCAAACTTTGCATAGCATAGCAACAACATATTTTGGGTAATTGTTTGTGATTCAGTTACTAACAGTAATTTAATTGCTTTTAATTTTAACTACTAACATTTGCAGTAACTTAATTACTAACAAGAAATAGTACCCTACACGGCATATATATTTTAACATATTTTAAACTTTTAAATACAAAATATTTGTTAGAAGAATTATTTAGATATGGTTTTATTGAATTTAAAGACGTTAATTTTAGGCATGCATTTCAACAATTTGTTAACTTGTATAAAAGTGGAAGTCTGCAAACTGTACTGTCAAAAACTTTAAAAACAGTTTGTGAACTGGCTTAATGAATACTTAGTTGTCAGTAAAAGACAATGAACCAACTACAAGTAGACGTGGTTGAAAACCAGTTACATTTGATGATAGTAATACTAAAACTAAAAAATGATGTGCATCTGGTATACTTAAATCTCATTCATCCAATTAATTATTTTTTGCTGCTAGAAAAAAACTAAGAGATGAATCTATTGTTATTGCTGCTAAGGACGTTTTAAATATTTCAAATACAAATAAAGCAAGTAAATATTTAGCAGACAAAGCACTGGCTTTATTAATTGATGCCAGCCTGACAAAAACTTTATATAAGTTGAATAAAAGTGGAGCCTTGGAGAAAGAATATAACATCTACCCCGCTTACAATGAGGTCAGGGATGCAAAATTGAAATGTTATTCTGAAAATAGTTTGGCTTCAGTTCATTTAAAAGATTTAATGATTCATAGTTTGCAAAGAATCTGTGCACTTCAGGAACCTGTGCTGAGGCACTCAATATTGAAAGACAAAGCAATAAAAACAATGACACTCACGTGTAAGGCTGGTTTTGATGATGCTACTGATACTACATTTATATAAATATAAAACCCTTTATTCAGATTTTACATTCTCTTGGTAACACTTTCTTCAGGATTTGAAATAGACTGATTATTGTTTTGACACTGTTAGACTATATGAGTCCCTTTATCCATGGTATTACGTAGCTCAATCAGTTCATAAAATATTGATGCATGGGCATCACATAATTAAAAGCCGTACATTATCCATCGAATTTATGTCAGAGGAAGCGTAAGAGCCTAAAAATAAACACTTAAAATCTTATCGCGAAAATTTCAGCCGAAAAACAGACAGAAGAGCCACAAATACTGATCAAATCAATAGACTCCTAGTTTCCAGTGATCCTGTTATTTCATCATTGCGTTAATCAACATCACACCTAACAAATCATAAATTATTTACTTCAGGTTTTTTACAATTATTTAAACAACTTTCAAACGACATTATTTTTTAAAAATTTTTGGTAAAATTTTATGTTGACAATGTTTTCTTCCACAATTTTTTGTTTTTACTATTGCTAAACCATTATTTACCTAAATACTTAATTGTTTTTCAATTCAGGTGGGTCGAAAATCCGATAAAAGTTATTCAAAAACCAATTTACCCCTTTGTAACTAAGGAAAGTATCTGGTAACTAAGCAATATAAGTATCCATAGCAACTAAATAATAGAAATTTATCCCTTTTATAAGAAATGTGATCTCCATATTGGAACTCATGCTGAATTTAGTAAATATAGCACTCGTAAAATATCTGCAAATACCAAAAATAGGTTGTTGCTAAACAAAATAAAGGTATCCATAGCAACGAAATGAAAAAAATAATTTTATAAAAAGCACAGATTTGATATAAGTACTCATGCTAATTTTAGTGAACATAGCCCTATTATTAAATTAGTTATGAATTTGTCCAGTAAAAGTCCACTGTGCCGTGGGTTAAATTACCTTTAATTGGTAATTTAGTTTAAATTAAATGTTTAAGGATTAAGCAATGTTATACAAAGAATACTAATATTTTTTGATAAAATTTAAAATAATCAATGTTTTTGCAACTATTTTAAACTTTATCGAAAAAATTATATAAATTTTAAGCCATAAAAAAAACTAGACAAACTTTTTTTACTGTTAAAGATTTTCTTAAGAAAGCAATAAAAAATCAATACGCGGGTAAAAAAACATCTCAAATCTTTAAAAATATATCATTATAAAAATATATTATTACGGAAATAATTCAGTTTTTTATAAAACAATACTAGAAAAAAAATTTAAAGAAAAAGACATAAAAAACTTACTGATTTTTTCAAAAACCACGGTAGGTGCTTCTTTACGGTAGGGGGGAGCCATGACCCAACGCATCTTGTATCATTCAAAAGCAACATTGCCGATTCAAATTTTGATATGAAAAAAAAGAAGTGAACTTATTTTTGTGAACTATTTATCAAAAGAAGGATTTTAAAATGGGATTTCCAAATAATTTCAGATCTTTTATTTAAATTTTGTGCTTTCTTCATTATTTCAAAAATCTTTTACGAAACGTTTTTTGTAATTACGTTTAAATCTCTACGATATTTTTATGAGACCCAAGTTATGATATTAAAAAAAAGTATTTTGTTTATAAAATTTGGTAAATAAAGTATTAGGGGCTTAAATTTAAATTTAAGAACTGGACCTGACTGAAAAATTAGGATCGCAGATTTGAAGAATAAATAGTTTAAAAAGCAAATTTAGAAGAATAAAAAAACCTCTGAGGACCGTTTAGTTCAACACAACAATTTTAGACATTTCATATTTTAACTAAGGATAAAAGACATAAATAACAAGAAAGATTATTCAAAAAATTAATTATTCTTTAATTATTTCAATAGGAATATTTGCAGAAATTTCTATTTTTTCTAAACTAACTTGGTTCGAGTATTTCAAATGATCAAGTTGAACTATATTACCGCTTATCATAATTTTTAATGCAGGTATTTTTTGAAGATTTTTAAGACATTTGACCCAACATGACGCTACATAGTGATTGCTTTTTGTAATAGAAGTAGATCGAAAGTGGGTTAATTTTTTTAAAGAGTCCTTATTCTCTAAATCAAAAAACACTACACCAGTATTTGTTTCGTTCCACCATTTTCCTTCTACTAAATAATCTGCTATATTCTCAAGCATCTAAATTATTAAGAATAATATTGTCTGGATTACGATTTGAAGTGAGGTTTGTAAATTCTTTTAGAGGATGGAAAAAGGCTTCTTTTTTTTTGGTATTACATGAACGCCCTGAAAATAACCTAAATTGTTCTCCAGAATGACTAATTAAACTATGGTAATAAATACCAAAATACTTTCTTTCGCTCATTGATTTGATGTTTCCTTCTAAGTATATGTTTGTATAAATCGAATGTAAAAATGTTGTGATTAGTAACCTCAGTATAACAACAGGTTTTCTGAAATCATCACCTAGGTTAAGTATTTCTTGTATTTCTGATAACTGTGTAAGAAGTGTGCTAATAAAGTGGAAAGGTTGATTCTCCTGAAACCATTTAGTTATAACTAGAAAACTCTTCCGATGATCTCCTAAGTTTTTAATCTCCGAGTCAAAAGAATCAGAAATTATTTGTTGAACAATTGGTTTTACCCTCTTTTGTAAATGTAATGGAATTTCTTTCTGTCTGTATTTTTTATATATTAGAAATATCATGTAATGGCTCATTAATCAATATTTTTATAATCAGCTAAGTTTGAGCCATCAAAACATTCAAATGATTTGGTACACATCAAAGCTGGAAGACGCTGAATCCCATGCAGTTCTTTAACAAGAATGCCATTAAGATTTTTTTTATTTGAGGTTACTGTAAAGTGTAGGTTACTGTAAACTTCTTCCAACAAGTTCACCTATAACGTCACTTTTAGATAACTTTTATATAAATAAATCTTTCCACTTTTAAAGTTATCTTCTGACAAGTTTGTTTGAAATATTTTTGCAACTCTCTGTTTTAAACTCAATGTCTTACATTGAAATGAGTGTGAATACTTTTTAGCTTTTGGAGCAAATAGACTACATCCATGACATGGAAAATTTCCGCCTTTATTTTGCCCAGATTCGAACTGTGAAGCTGGATGGTCATCTTTGAAGATTCTTAAAATATCAAAAATCTCTATGTTACTATTTGCAATTATTAGAAATTTTAGAGAGATTATATCTTCAATTTGCAAATCTGAGTAGTCGAGTAGTTCGTCATTTGGAGGACACCGTGCTGGTATATATAAAAAAAGGTTTTTCTACTTTTGCTTGAATATCAATTTTTTTTTCCATATTTTCTATGGTACTCATCATTTTTGAAAAAAATTGCTTTGTCATACATTACTGATATCAACATCAATATATGACCATGGCTGGAGAGCGAATATCCATCATGCCAAAACATCAAATGTTTTGGCATGATGGATCTTCTAGTCTGGTACGCTCAAATTTTTTTAATATTTGTCTCAAGTGCAAAAAACTTTTATTATCATAATCATCATTGAACTCATCAATTCTTTTTAAACTGTCTACCATTGTTTCCCTGCTTAGGTCTAAATACTCTTGGTCTGAACCTCATAAAAGTCTTATGGTTCTTCAGCAAATCTGCTCTGATATCACTGATACTTAATTTTCTGCCATAAACCAAAAACTCTTCTATAACTAAATTATTGTTTTCACAAACTGTTTTTTTAAAAGTTTTTGGAACAATCAATTTTCCAATTCTATATTTTCCCTTTTCAACAACAATTCTATATTTTTCTTGTTTCTACAAGAGAAAAAGCATCATCAGAAGAACAGACCCAAATATGGTAACAATGTTTTTGTAGATCATAACTACTGCGATATCTTGTAGAACTGCATGCAAATAGTTACATATATGGCCTTGTTAAGAACCGTTAAGCAGCAGGGATTTTACATGCAAAATGGTGATTTGCCTAAGACGCTAGCTTTTTTAAGTTAAGCGAAAAGTGTCATCTTTGAGACTATTTATATTATCTTTTGATATTTTTAACTGACATTTATCCATAAAATATTATGCTAAATAGAAAGTAATAATTTAATGTAAATACATATTAAAGCATTTTTTTTTCAGATAATAAAATTAGAAATAATATTCGTAAGATATCATTGGAAAATGGAGTTTAATTTACCTTAGTACTGTGAAGTACTGCTACTACTACTAAATGAGACTGGTTAAAACAAATGAACAATTCGATGCTTCAAAATTTCATTTAAGTTATTTAGATCATTTGAAATTTTAAACAATAGACATGCAATTTATGCATTGGTAGTTATAATTTTGCAAAATATTATCAATGATATATTATGCATAACTATAACTACCAAGAGCTGCCAGTAACCCATTGTATCTTGTAATTGATTATCTTTGTAATGTGTTACATTCTACAACACCATCACATGCTCAATTTTGATCTGCAGTTATTCATGCAGGCTATAAAATTTCTAGCACACATGCAAACCAAGCAGGTTTTAGAACTAATGCACCTGCATCAGGTAACTTTTTTGAACCCTTATTAAAGTTCACAAATAGAACCCTAATTAAAGTGTCACAAAAATCCTTAAGATGAAATCTACAATTAAAGACATTAAAGGCTCAATAAAGCTTTTATCATTTTTTGTAATTGTTCTATTACAAACTATAGCAACAATAAAGTAAAGTAAGGGACAATAAATAATCAAGGAAACAAATACACAATGGAGGAATGACTATATGATGAAGACGATTGCGACCAAAAAATGTTAAAATCAATAATTTTCTGGTCAATCATTTAGATAAAAAGATCAAAGATGATTAAAATTTAAAATAATTACATAAATGATTTTCTTTTGGCGTTTCCCGAAATTCTGGGAATTCTTTTATTCTTTTTCTGTTTTATTTCAGTTTGGCGATTTTTTGGCGATAGAACTTTTTAGCAATTTGTGATAAAATTTGAAAAACGTAACATTCCCATATATTATTACTGTATTTATAATATATTACTTATATTTATGTTACTGAAATAAATAAGAAAATAAGCTTACAATAGTATAGTTTTGTAATTTATTACAACCAGCGCATAGTGGGCCAGGTGGTGGACAAAACCTAAAAAATAAATATTTATAATATTCAAAACCATATAATAAAACATATTTGTAATATGTTTCTCTCATTTAACGTTTTGAAAATTGTTTTGAGTATAATAGTATCTTTTAAAACCACAAAAATTAGTTGCGGTTTCATGTATACTGAAAATTTTTTTTTTTTTTAAAAAGCGTGAAATTTTTTTTTATAACATAGCTATAGTACACAGTAACTTTTTAAATTTAATAGGCTTACAGGATAAGTTTATATATTTAAAATAATTAGCAGTAAAGCGTTTCGAAAAAAAAAATAAAGTGAAGATCAGTCTTTATAATACACTTATAATCTGGGTTTAAAATAACGAGGTGAACTTTTAACATTTATTACTTTTATTTTGTACAAAAAATCACATAATTTAAGGAACACACGAGAACCTATATTAAATACTTCAGCAAGTAAATGTAATATGTATACAGCCTATTTGAACTATACACAACTTCCCCTTTTGGGTTTCTTTAACATTTTAAAACATATACTTGTAAATTAAGTTATTTGCTTGAAATCAACTTTTATTTCTTGTAAACAAAAATGCATGTTATTTTGTTTGTTATTTAATTCAATACAAATTGCACTGTTTACCTAACAATTTTTTCGTTTTTTTGTTTAGTAATTAAATAAAAATTGGTGACATTTACAGACTTATACAACACAATAAACTAGTTCCTAATGATATACTATTTTTTTCATTGAAATTAAATGTTCTAGTTTCTGCAGATATTAAACTAGAGGATTCTGAATGAAAAACTTTATAAAATTATAATGTAAAAAGTTAATAGCTGCAACCAATGGTAATAATCATTTTGAAAGAAGTAATAAAAATTGGCTAGCTCAAGATTTTTTATACACCTACGGTACACTAAATGCTTCGTCATCAGTTATTAAAGTTGGGAAACCGTGTTGCTCTTTTGAAAAAGGTTGTAACAGAACAAAAAGAATAAGCCTAAGAATTTTAGTAATATCTTATTTAGCCATAAATTACTTCATGCAATAAAGTTGAAACTAAGAAGTGAGTTTTAGTACGAAACTAGCACAAAAATTTCTGAAATTTGAAATAAAATCCCATTAAACCTGCTTAGATATATTCATCTGATGAAACTTTATCATTAACTATTAATGGTGGTATATCAAAATCAACATACCAGCTTCTAAGAAATGGTGCTGAAAAAAAGGCTTCCACATATCCTTTATATAATGGTATAAGATTATCAAAAGCTAAATGCTATCAAAGGACATTGAAATAGTCAGTACAAATATCGCTAAAAGATTTTCTAAAACACACTCTTTAAAAGCTATGTGATATAGAAACTACTGTGCTAATCACAATGCTAAGGAATTAACTAAACTAACATTTAGATGCAAGGTTGGTTTTGATGGTGCTTCAAAATATAGTGTTTACAAACAGGTATGTTAAAATGAAAATAGTGACGAATAAAGAGTGCCTGTTGATTATTTTTATAGTACCTTTAGAACTCAGTAGACTTTATAATAATAAAAACGTTGTAATATCATTCCCCCCAGAATCTGCGGCCTATATATTAAAAATAAAAATAGTAAATTGTTATATATAGATATGATAAATATCCTACACACTTATTCAAAACGTCGTAAACATGTAATAATAACAATAAAAATAAAAAGAGTTTCAAATCTATATATTTATTTATATTTTCTATATATTCATTTATATTTATCTATGTATTTTAAATCTATTATATTATAATATCGATAATAGAGTTTTAAATCTAGCGATAAATTTTAATTTTTTTTGAAGTAAGTGGGCATTTTTATTTTTAAAGTTTGTTGCATCAATTTTTATTTTAAGTTTATTCCACCAGTAGAGTTTGTTATTCAGTTCCACGATTTTAAGAAGTTATATGATTTGAAATTAAAAAAATTTAAATCCGCGTTTTTAAAGTTTTATAAAGTTTGTTAAATAATTTTTAGTATTGGCAACTATTTAACTAAAATTTATAATAAAAGTAAATATATCTTAATAAAAAGTGATTCTTTGGACATATAAAGGGTTTTAATAAAAAAAAAAAAGATCAAAATAATTTTTTCCGTCATATGTCTAATATCCGACCCACTGTGCAACGCAATATATTTCAAGACTCCAGACTAAATCATGGTACCATAATGCATGCTTTTTTTTCATATCCTCGTTATTGTGATAGAGCAATTTTTCATTTTTTGAATTGGAAAAAGTAATACTTGCAATTAATCTAAATAATTTCAATGGCATTTTTATTCGGATTTGTTACCAACTCCTTTATAGTTATTGCAAAATATATTAACTAAGTCTTGCTTTTTTAAACCAAATGTGAGTTTGACTTTTAATTATTTTTTTTTCTAAAAAATGTTATTTCCTACAACTTGAAGATTTAAAAATAGTTTAATGTTTACCTTAACAAAACAAAACTTATAGTTTAAGCAATATATTCTATCGCTAAACTGATTTAAAACAAAACAAACTTGGTAAATACTTTGTGAATAATAACTCTAATTATACAATACTTGTTTGTCACTTTATTTCACCATTTCGCACCATCCTCCATTTATAACCCTCTGTTTATTTGTTTATCAAAAATTTTTCTAGGATTCTCCGAGGCTTTCATTAAAAAAACATTTCTTGGATTTTCTAAACGTTAAAAAATCATATATGTAATGAAATTATCAAGTGACTTTTCAACTGAAAAGCTATTCCGTTCGAAATTAAAATCTCAAGTAGCTCAATTAATAACTTAGTATAACAGACTTGACGTAGTATTTATAGACAGTTAATGGAAACTGAACATATCAATAAAATTAATAAAGCACCTGGAAATAGACTAAACAAAATTGGTTAGAGAGGAAATGAGAACTTTTGAAGCTGAAAAATTTGAATCTAACATTTATAAAACAACAACTCTTAAGTTACTCTTTTTTTAATATTAACTTTACTAATGAGTGTTAAAATTTTAAATTTGTTTTCTTAAATATTTGTTCCGAAATTTGAATAATGAAAGCATTTATATATATATATATATATATATATATATATATATATATATATATATATATATTATATATATATATATATATATATATATATATATATATATATTTATAAACTAATTTTAAACATCAGATAATACAAATTCTCTCAATACTAAATAGTTTATTAAATTTTCGCCGGATTATAGGCATCGACATCATCAGCAAAGTAGAACACTTTAGTAAAAGAATTCGTTGGAAAGCCCATTTTTTCTTAGAATCTGAAAAAATAAAAACCCTTTAATTGAAAAAAAAACAGAATGAAAATTATGGATTCAAAACAAAAAACGCCCCACCATTTATTTCTGACCTGGAAAATTTTGAAAATGATTTATTACACTTAATTAAAACTACAAAATTTTCAAAACATAAATAATGAATTCCAAAAACAATTAAAACTAGACATTAATAAAATAAAATTGAACCCTAATATTTTAGTTTTTGCTGAAAAAACAAGCAACATTTACCAAATTACCCCAGAAACTCATCAAAATATCCTGTGCGATAATATTTCTAATAATTATACAAAAGCACCAAAAAACTTGGAAAACGCCATTTATTTAGAAGCTCAAAACATTGCCAAAAAATTAATTTAGATGCGCGAATTGAATCAGTTGCACCAGCGCAAGTGTTTGTTTCACTAAAAGATCACAAACCAAATTTTAAAAATAAACTCCCTTGTTGGCTACTAGTACCTTCAAAAATTGAATTAGGGCACGTTAGTAAAAAAAAACTAGACAAAATTAACAACTCTATTCGGAAAAAATTAGGTTTACATCAGTGGAAAAATACCACTGATGTTATAGATTGGTTTTCTAAAATTAACAATAAAAATGAATGCATAATTTGTACAATTTGATATTATTGATTTTGACCCCTAAATTACAGCAGAAATTTTAGATAAAACAATAGAATTTGGAAAATCCTATTTAGAAATTACTGAAGACACTATCTGTATAATTAAGCACTGCAGAAAAAAATTACTCTATTTTAATCAGGAAACGTGGAAGAAAAAGACCAAGTACAACAATAATGTTTCAACAAATATAGGCAAAATTTTTCTAAAATTAGTAGACAAACATTTGCCTCCGTCTAATAAATTACATAAGATTTTTAACAGAAATACCATTAAAGGAAGTTATAGTTGTACAAAAAATTTAGAAAGAATTATAAAAGGCCACAACTACGCGTTAATTAATAAAAATGAACGTTTAAAAGAAAAAAACACTGATTATTGTAAATGTAAACAAAAAATAGATTGCCCTCTAAATGGAAAATGCCTTTCGAAAAATGTAATTTACAAGTGCATTGTTTCCTCACTAAATAACCCTGATAAACAATATATTGGCTTAACCGAGGGGAATGGAAAAAACGTTATGCCAACCACAAACAATCGTTTAAACACAAAAAATATTCAAAAGAGATTATGCTGTCAAAATGTATTTGGGATTTAAAAGAAAAAAATAAAAGTTTTATTTTACAATGGTCTATTCTAAAATCTGCCCCTGCCTATAATAACATTTCCAAAAAATGTATGCTATGTTTGCAAGGAAAATTTTAAATAATTACTCGTTTAAATTAGGAAAATTAATTAAATAAAAAATCTGAATTAATTTCTAAATGTAGGCACGAAAATTTTTACCTCTTAAAAAATTACAAAAACAAATGACCAAATTAAACTATCCCCATTACAACGAAATTTATTTAATAATTACTTTCTGTAACTTCCCGTTAACCAAAAAAATAAAGTAATTAAAATTTTTTTATAATAATTTATAACTTCAAATATTTTTTTCTATAAATGGCATTTTTTTTTAGATTTATTATCTCTTCCTGAAGATCCAGCAATGGTGAAACTTCACGTAGAAGAAAATGTTAGATAAGCGTTTTTTACTGATTTATATATATATTTAAATATATATATATACATATATATATATATATATATATATATATATATATATATATATATATATATATATATATATATATATATATATATATATATATATATATATATATATATATATATATATATATATATATATATATATATATATATATGTAAAGTGCTCAATATTTAAGAAAATATATAAGAGACGTTTAGAACAAAAGAGACTTTTGTTTAGCAGTTCTGCTAAACAAAAGAGACGAATTAGTTTCTAAATGCAGACACAAAAAAAAATTTCTCTTTTCATTATTTGATAGCGGAGATTAGTTTTCCATTACGTCTTCTTGTAATATAACGTCAGAACTCATTCTACCGTAGTTTGTAATTTTTAAACGGTTTTTTATATTTTTGATTTTGTACTTCATGGCTGATGATTGCGGATAGGCATGAAACTTTAGGTTCCATTAAAAGTTTTTTTTTTCTAAAATTTAATTGTATATATATATATATATATATATATATATATATATATATATATATATATATATATATATATATATATATATATATATATATATATATATATATATAATATATATATATATATATATATATATACATATGGGATGGTTTCATCTTTTTTGACGTAAGTACACCAAAATAAAGGATAAAGGAAAAAAATAAAAATCCGATAAAGGAATGGGCTTCGTAACAGTCCTTCATGATAAAGCAATAAAAAAGATTTGAAACAAATTGGGCCATTTAAAATTATCAATGAGGATCCGACACAAAGTTACGCTATGAAAACCAAAGTCCAACTATCAAAATTAAATTAAAAAGGTCGGTTTACAAAAAACAAATTTCAACAAATTTATCCCAGTATCCGATACCACCTCGTATGCATGGTGTAATGAAGGCACATAAGCCTGAACAATCTTACCCAATGCGAATTATGGTATCTACAATAGGCACACCAAACTAATACACCCAATATTAAATAAAAACCCAACTCGATAGAAAAATTCGCAACAATTTGTAGAAAAACAAAACCGTGGGATATATACAGTGACGAAATTCAGGTATAATTGGACGTTCTAAAATTATACCCGTCAATTCCTTTTAAAGTAGCAACTGAAGTACTCATAAGCTTATTAAAGGTGAACAACAATTTTAAAAAAACGAGAAAAATAATAATGAATGAAATAAAAGTTCTGATAGAACTATGTTTATACCGACCATACTTTTTATGGAACAATGAAATTCATGAACTCGAAAATTCAGGTCCGATAGGTCTTTTGTTTAAGGTAGTTTTAGCCGAGTCTTTTCTTCAACATCTTGAAAAAAGTGCACTTAATATAGCGTTGAAAACTAACCCGCTTATTGATTTGAAGTCATTTTATAGATACGTATATGACAGTCACGCTAGAGCCCTTAATATTGCTCAGGCTGATCAATTTAAGACAATACTTAATCAACAACATTCAAAAATACAATATACTATCGAATTTGAAAATGATAAAAAAACTCTAAATTTTCTAGACATATGCATAATAAACAACAAAAGTTGTAAATATGAATTTAAAATATACAGAAAAAATGCAATTAATAACATTCAAGTTAAGGCAACATCAAACCATGACCCACAAATTTTAAATGGAATATTCAAGGGTTTCGTACAGAGAGCATTTAATGTATGCTGTCAGAAACATATAGAAAATGAACTAAACTTCCTTATTCAAGTATTTGTCGAAAATGGCTACAAACAGTCCAATCTCATAAAATTCTAAAAAGAGATAAAACGAAAGAACAAAAAATCACTAGTGATTACTAAAAACATTGAAAACATCAACAGTAAATATCCAACAATTTCATTACCTTGGATACCAATATTGTCTCCCAAACTACGTAAAGTGTTTAGGAAGGCAGGTTATAAAGCGGTCTTCAAATCAAACCTGAACCTAGAGGCAATATTAACATCAAGAAATAATTCCAAACTGCAAACGAACAGCCACCCAGGAGTTTACCTTATTGAATGTCATTGCGGCAAAAAGTATTTAGGTGTAACAAAAATGCAGATAAAAACACGCTTGCAACAGCAAGACGCTGGTCACAACAATCCAGCAAAAATTTCTTTTAAAAATTAAATTTAGTATCGAGAGAAATCCGTATTTATTGATGTTTATAAATTAATAATTTACATACTCTCATACCTGATGTCTACATTCAAAAAATACATATAGATGTATATATTTGTGCATATATATATACATATATGTGTGTATATATATATACATATATGTGTGTATATATATATACATATATGTGTGTATATATATATATATATATATATATATATATATATATATATATATATATATATATATATATATATATTTAAACAACTATAAAAAATTATTCTACACAATAGAGTGCTCAATGTTCTTAAAAGAACAGAGCAATTATATATTAGTAGAAAATCACTTAACACAAATTTTTTCCATTTAACACTGTGTTTCATCAACAAAAATTCATCAGAAATGGATGATCAAATTAATAAAACTTCAATTTATACCTAAAATTAAATTACAGGAAGTTGCAAATGTCTTAACTACTGTAAATTTTCACACATTTTTGGAATTTGCTGACACTATTATAAAAAGAATTCTTTAGAAATGATTACTTATGCTATTTTTTTTTTTTTAAATGTTTTTTTAAAAAGGGTAGTTAATGTAAATATTATTTGAACTCATTTATTTTTATAGTTTTTTAGGAGAAACTTATTTTCGTGCCTACATTTAGAAATTAATTCCGATCTTTTGTTTAATAAGCATTCTTGATTTGCATGTGTATTTATTTCATATTATATTGTTATATGCAGGCGCTGTTTTAAGGATAGACCAATTCAGTATAAAATCATCAATAATTTTTTCTTTTAATTCCCATATTTATTTTGACAGCATGGTGTCTTTTGAATACTTTTTATTCTTGAAAGATTGCTTATGATTGGAAAAACGTTTTTTCCATTTACCCTCTGTTATGCCAATATATTGTTTATCAGGTACATTCTTAAAGGAAACAACACATTTATATACCACATTTTTTGATAAACAACTTCCACTCATTGGACAATTAATTTTTTGTTTACAATTACAATTTTCTGTAGTTTTTTCATTTAGGATTTCTTTTTTGTTTAACAAAGCTTTTTTGCGACCTTTTATAATTCTTTCCATATTTTTTGTGCAACTGTAGCTAACTTTAATTGTATTTCGATTAAAAATTTTATGTAATTTATTAGATCGCGGGAAATGCTAATCGAACACTTTTAAAAACACTTTTCCTATATTAGTAGAAACATTTTTGCTATATGGGGGGTTGAACCAAATTACATTTCTAGTTCTATTTCGTTTTTTTGTATTCTTTTTTTCAGAGTCAATTTTAGTTCAAAATTTTCAAAACCACTTTTTTTTAGGGCATCTTCAAATATTCGTTTAGAGGAATTGAATACATTTTCATTTAAGGAGTTTTGGTTTAGTCTGTTATTAATTGAAATCGGGATTTGTTTTAGAACTTGGGGTGGATGGTTAGAGTTAATGTTAATATATAATAGTGTACAATAGGGTGGATGGTTAGAGTTAATGTTAAAATATAATAGTCTTATCTAAAATATCTGCGGTTATTGAGGGGTAAAAATCATTTATGCCATATTGAATAAATGTACAGTCGTTTTTATTTTCGATTATGGCGAACCAATTTATAACATCAGTGGTATTTTTCCACTCTTGCAAATTTAATTTATTTCTAAGAATATTATTAATTTTGTCCAATTTAATTTTGCTTACATGTCCAATCTCACTTTTTGAGGGAACCAATAACCTACAAAGAAATTTGTTTTGAAAGTTTGGTTTATGGTCTTTTAGTGTTACGAAGGCTTGGGCAGTTGATTCGATTCTATTATCAAGGTTTATTTTTTTAGCAATACTTTGCGCTTCTAAATTAATTGTTTTTTCCAAATTTTTAGGGGCTTTTTCATAAGAACTAGTAATATTGTAGCGTAAAATTTTTTCATAGTTTTCTGTTGTGAGTTGGTAAATATTATTTGTTTTATCAGCAAAAACCAAAATATTAGGGTTTGATTTAATTTTTTTAACATCTATCTTTAATTCTGTTTGAAATTCGTTTTTTATTGGGCGAAACTTTATTGTTTTAATTAAATGTAATAGGTCATTTTCAAAATTTTCCAAATCAGGTATAAAAGGTGGGGTATTTTTTGTTTTAATTCCATAATTATCATTATTATTAAATGTATCATCTGTTTTTGTATTTGGTTTTAAGAAAAAATGGGCTTTCCAACGAATATTTTTAATAAAATGCTTAACTTTTTCAATTAAAGAAATAGTATAACCTTTTTCATCTAGTATAGGTATATTTTTTAACGAGTAAGTGAAATTATTAGTTTCCATATTTACACGGAATGTTAAAATACAATTAAGAGTGCTCAACAAATGTTAATAAGGAGCCTAATATATATTTAAACAACTTTAAAAAGTATTCTACACAATAGAGTGCTCAATGTTCTTAAAAGAACAGAGCAATTATATATTAGTAGAACATCACTTGACAAAATTTTTTTCCATTTAACACTGTGTTTCATCAACAAAGCTGCATCAGAAATGGATGATCAAATTAATAGAATTTCAATTTATACGATAAATTAAATTACAGGAAGTTGTAAATGTCTTAACTACTGTAAAGTTTCACACATTTGTGGAATTTGCTAACACTATTATAAAAAGAATTCTTTAGAAATGATTACTTATCTTATTTTTTTTTTTTTATTTTTTTTTTTTAAATGTTATTTTAAAAAGGGTAATTAACGTAAATTCCAAAAATGTGTGAAAATTTACAGTAGTTACGACATTTGCAACTTCCTGTAATTTAATTTTTGGTATAAATTGAAGTTTTATTAATTTGATCATCCATTTCTGATGAATCTTTGTTGATGAAACACAGTGTTAAAATTGAAAAAATTTTTGTTAAGTGATTTTCTACTAATATACATATATATATATATATATATATATATATATATATATATATATATATATATATATATATATATATATATATATATATATATATATATATATATATATATATATATATATATATATATATATATTAGTAGAAAATCACTTAACAAAAATTTTTTCCACTTTATTCACAGTACTTTATATATATTTATAGTACTTTATATATATTTATAGTACTTTATATATATTTACATATGTATATATATATATATACATATATATATATATATATATATATATATATATATATATATATATATATATATATATATAAATATATATAAATTACTGTGAATATGTTTTAGACCACTTACATTTTTTCAAAAAATCCTTGAGAATTCTTCTCTTGTATTTAAGTTTGTACTTCTATATTATAAACTTATTAAAACACATGTAATTTACACAAAATATGGAACAATTACAAACTTTTTTATGTCAAACTTCATAGAAAACTCCTAATATCTACTATGTCCTCCTTTTGCTTTAATCACAGCCAATATTCGCCGGAGAATGGATTCATACAACTTAGTTTTAAAATCCTGGGGTATGTTGTGCCATTCTCTTGAAGTACTTTAAAAAATTTTTCAGCATTTCGGGGAGCATGTTTCACCTTCTTTATGTCTAGATAATCCTAAATATGCTCAATTATATTTAAACTAACTCTGGGGAGGCCAGGTCAATAATTCCAGTACTCCTTCCTCTGCCATTTCAATTAAATAATTTTTTGTCATTCGGGAACAATATTTTGGGTCATTGTTCTGCAGCAGAACAAAATTATGACCTTTTAGTTTCATTCCAGAAGATACAGCATGGTGCCTTAGGATATCCGCATAACGTTCCCCGGTGAGTCATCCCTCTATTTTAATCAAATCATCAACTACAGATGAAGATAAACAGCCCCAAACTTGTATAGAGCCTCCTCCGCGTTTAATCGTAGAGTTTGAACACTTGAGCTGATAGGCTTCTTTATTTCTTCTTCGAACATATTGGCATCATTTTGTTAAAAATATTTTCGAATTTGGACTCATTGGTTTACAGAACCCGATTTAACATTTCCTGGGCCCAATATTTGTGTTGTTTTGCATATTTAAGTTGTTTTTCTTTATTGCCACGCCGCAGTAATAGTTTTCGAATTGCAACACACCCTCTTAATCCCGATTTGAGTAGGTGTCGTTGAATACAAGAAGAGCTGATATTTTTCCCAGTTGCTGTGTTTATGTCCTTTGTCAACTCGGTTGATGTTTTTTTCCTATTTATTAAAGAGAGGGTTTTTAAACATTTATTGTCATTTTTTGTTAGGTTAGGAGGTCTACCAATTTTCTTTCTATCTTTAAGAGAGCTAGTTTCTCTAAATTTTTGATGATTTCTGTAATAGTAGTCTTTGAATATCCTGTTTTGGACAAAATTTGGTGCTGTGAATAACCTTCTTCATGAAGCACAATAACTTTTTGTCTCTCTATTAAAGATATTTTACCCATTTAATCAATCTAAAAATGCAAAGTAAACATTTAAAAATAAAAACAAACATTTAATTTATCTAAAAAATTGTAAATACGTCTAATTATACAAGTGGTGTAAAACATATTCACAGTACTGTATAGTACTGTATGTATATATATAAATATATATATATATATATATATATATATATATATATATATATATATATATATATATATTATATATATATATATATATATATATATATATATATATATATATACATACAGTACTATATATATACATATATATATATATATATATATATATATATATATATACATACAGTACTATATATATATATATATATATATATATATATATATATATATATATATATAAATATATATATATATATATATATATATTTATATATATATAAATATATAAGGATGGTGGTCCGAAAAACTTTTATTTCATGCAACAATGGCCCTTAAACATTATAATAATATTTTAAAAATATTATTGCATATGTAAATATGTAAAACATATTGAATATGTAAATATGTAAAACATATTCACAGTACTGTATAGTACTGTGTGTATATATATATTTATATATATATATATATATATATTTATATATATATATATATATATATATATATATATATATATATATATATATACATACAGTACTATACAGTACTGTGAATATGTTTTACACCACTTGTATAACTAGACGTATTTACAATTTTTTAGATAAATTAAATGTTTGTTTTTATTTTTAAATGTTAGTTTGCATTTTTAGATTAATTATATATAAAAATATATATATATTTATATATATATATATATATATATATATATATATATATATATATATATATATATATATATATATATATATATATATATGTATATATATATATATATATATATATTAAGGTGGTGGTCCGAAAAACTTTTATTACATGCAACAATGGGCCTTAAACATTATAATAATATTTTTAAAAAGAGAAATTTTGATAATAATTCTTAAAAAAAAAAATGAAACAATCATTTTTAAGAAATTTTGTTAGCTCTTAGTATGTGTTAAGTTTAATATATGTTTAACATTTTATGTTAAATAAATGCTGGAGGAGCACGGTAAAAACATACAATGCTTTAACATTGTGTGTCTCTACACTCAATCACTCAATGATTGAGTGTAGAGACTGTACAATCACTCAAGCGTGATTGTACAGTAGATGATGAGATGCGGTGATATGGTGTTAGCTGATCGATCTTTGCTTCGAAGCAATTGGTGTTGATTGTATTGATAACTTGCTATGGTAATGTATTCCATGGGTGAGCAACACGATTGTTAAAAAGTTTAAAGCAAGCAAGACGTTAATTTCACAATTTGAAAGCGCTTGCGATAAATGAAGCATAGCAGAATGCTAAGTGGAGCAATATGCTTCATAACTGAATCTATGTTATTCTCAATTTTGATAAGATTGCAGCGTAAACGTCTGTTGCGTAGAGAGGTGAGGCAGAGTTTGATTCATCTTGTCTCGTAGTCAAAACGCTTCTTTTCGTGTTGTACTTTGGTAGCTTGAAGCTGAATGCGCTTGATGAAGATGTGGACGTGTACAGGGGGTGTAAAGTTTTTTCCATATTTTGGTGTCTTTGCTGATGGAGGTGTGCTTTAAGGTACCTAGGACTTTATTGGCTTTAGCAGCGGCTATGTTTACTTTGATTCTTGTACTTTAAGTCATTGGAGATTTGAACGCCTAGGTCTTTTTCAAATGTTGTTGACTCGAGTTTTATTTTAGTAATTTTTTGTTGCATTTGATGATGTGCATAACCTTGCATTTTTTTACGTTGAGCTCCATCCAGCAGGCTCTAGTCCAGGTGGCTATGCAATTAATATTGACTTGCAAACGAGCTTTGCTTTAGCAGCTTTTGACTACACTCTTGATTTTAGTGTCGTCTGCGTACATTTTACAAATGTTTTGCTACAGACATTTTGGTTAAGTTGTTGACGTAGATCATGAACAGCGTAGGGCCTAGCACTAAAGCTATCGAAACGCAACTGTTCCCAGTTGGATGTTGTTTACCAAGAAGAACATGCTGTGCTCTATTTGAAAGAAAGCATCATTCCAGTTTAGAATAATACCTTTGATTAAACAACTTGACAACTTGACGAAGGCTATATGTAATGTTTTCAATATATATATATATACATATATACATGTACATACATACACACACACACACACATATATATATATATATATATATATATATATATATATATATATATATATATATATATATATATATATATATATATATATATATATATATATATATATATATATATATATATATATATAAACTTAACTATCATATACTTCCGCTTTTACAGTAATCAGACTTGTTTTCTTTTAACGATTTTGATATAACAATTTTAATAAAATATTTCTGGTTGTTTATACTGTTTGGTGGTGTTATTTTTAGCAGATTTATGGTTTGGAGTTACTGTTAATGGTATACTATAAACTTATGTTTTGTTTTTAATCTTAACCTTGAATTTTCACTATTAATGTGGAAAGCGGCAGTTTTCTGTTATCAACAATATTTTCTTATATTATGATAAAATCAGTGTTCGACCGACCGTATCAAATCGGAAACGTATATTCTAGAAGGACAAACTAAAATGATAATTTTTCAGCCTATTTTTTAATTTAAAATAGACATCATTTTTTTTTTTGGCAATTGACATTAAAAGAAAAAGTTTCAATATTAAATCAAATAATAAATTCAAATAAAAAAATTAAAAAATTTAAAATGTTATAAAAATTTTGTATAAAATAATATTATCAATATCGTTTGCAACTCTTTTTTATAATGACGTCTACAAGATTGTCTAATAATGCTCAATTTATTGCTCTTAAAGAATCAATAGCGGCTCTTTCTCCTAAAGTTGATTCACTCAAGCAAGCCATTATGGATAAAGATATATATAAAAAGATATCTCCTTGATACAAGTAGTTGGGTTACTGCTGTATCTGTAAAAAAAAAAAGCCAGCATAGCTGACGAAAAACTGTTGGTTGAAACAGTGCTGAGTGTGGAAAAAAAAAGTAGTTGAGCAATTAGCTGTGAAAAACTGTTGATTGCTCAACAGACTGAAATCAAGAGCAGAGAGAACAATGTAATCATTAATGGCGTGGAAGAATCAAAGATGGAGTCCGTGGCCCAAAAAATCAAAAATGATTTGCTAAAAGTCACAAAAATTCTCAAAGAAATAGGCAAAGAAAGCATCGTGATTAAAAGTATAATTCAATTTGAGTCAAAAAACCCGGTTACTGATCTAAAATAAGAACCAAACTTTTGCTTACGTCAATAGCTCTAAGAGATAAATTAGTTTATAAAATATTTATTTAAGTCCTGATTTAACAGAAGCCGAGAGACTTTAGGTTTTGTTAGGTTTTGATCTTAAGAAGAAAAGAAACTAACTTAATAATGCCTTGGACCCTAATATACCCTTTCAATATGCCATCCGTGAAAATCAAGTTGTCAAGTTCAATAAGCAAAAAAATTAGATCAGCAAAAAAAGTCAAGAAATTTCTGAGATTAATTGTCGTATCTTAATTCTAAATCACTTGATAGTAAAATGAACGAGTTTAAAGTATTATGTAATAAAAATAATTCAATCTTGATCGGAGTAACGGAAACTTGGTTTGAAGAAACGTTTCTTGTAAGTATGGTTTGTTTTTGCGTATATTGGAGAGACAGAAATGATTGAAGAAAAGGAGGAGTTGTTTTTTATCTGAATTCAAGTACAATCTTATATGAAGTGAATGACGAAATATTGAATTCTAACGAGTTTAAGCAGATATGAGTAGTTTTAATTTGCGGTAAAGATAAATATTAGTATGGGTGTATACCTAATAGCAACTTATTTATCGAAGGGCTTATCAGGACTTTAAACAAATCAAAGTCATTTACTGATGAACATGGTTTTAAGGATATTCTAGTGATGGGTGATTTTACTTTTCCAAATATAACTTGGTCAAATTATTATGTACAATCTTTATATGGAAATGAAAACTCTATCGAGTGTAAATTTTATGAGATTATCAGTGACAAATATCTTAATCAGTACATATTGATTCCAACTTTTCAAAACAACATAAAAGCGGATAAAACTCTTGATTAAATTTTAACCGATGACGAAAATTGAATTTATTAGCTAGAATTAGAACCTGTTTTTGGAGTATGCATCCAAGGTCATCTACCGTTGAAGTTCAAATTTTTGTTAAAGAAATTTATTTGTAAAAATGAGGTAAAACTTGAAATTGCATATTGGAAAACCAATTACTATAAAATTGCTAGCTTTTTGTGCTCTATAGACTGGTTAAGATATTTCAAAAATAAATCAGTTCAACAAATGTATGCTATCTTAATCTTCTTAAGAAGTGTGTGAAAGACTTGTACCTACGATAAATCTAAATCGTGAAAAAAAAATCCTGGGATCAACCGCAATCTTTTTTTAGTATTGGTATATTTTTTTGATGTTAAGCTAATGACTGCCTCAACATTGCGAAGAGAAGAGCTTGGCGTATCGAAGATGTCAGTTTGACTATTTACAGGTAATTCGATATTTACACTTAAAGAAGGAAAATTTACATTATTTACACTCACACTGCTACGTAACACTTTTCTATAAATCTTCTTTTTTTTGCCTGCTCGCTTAGAGCAGGCAAAAAAAAGAAGATTTTTAAAAGAAGATTAAAAAAAGAATTTTGATATTTAAACTGTTGAAAAAATGCCGAAAATCAATTTTATCATATAGAATCAGAACCTCTTCTTGGAGTTTTATCAAAGAGTTTTATTAAAGCCTTAATGAAAAACTATGGCTCTGTAACAATTTTATAATAGAAATAGTTGGTATTTTAAATGAAAAACTTCACAAAAATTATGCTTGTGAAGAGCCAGGAGAACTTCCAGATTTTAATTTAAGAAATAATAAAAAATATTTAGATATTGAGCATCTTACTATTATCGATGATGAAGTCGGCACATGACTAAAAAAAATCAATTTAGATCGATCGTGTGGAGCAGATAACATACATCCGTGTCTTTTTAAAAACTTTTCAGACTGCTCAGGGTAAACCTCTTACTTATATTTTTTTAAAGCCATTAGAGTGCGGTTATCTACCTACTCAGTTGAGATCGGCTAATGTTACTCCAATTTTTAAAAATGGAAATAAATTACTTCCTGTAAACTATAAACCTGTGTCACTGACTTCGGTTCTGTGCAAAATACTAGATGACATAATAGAGGAGTCGATTATGAAGCAAATGGTTAAAAATAATTTTCTTTTGCCTTTTCAACATGGATTTGCGAGAAGTAAATCATAAAGCACAAATCTTCTTGAAACTTTAGATTGTATTTTATATCAACTTAGCCTTGGTTATCCAGTAGATATAATTTTCTTGAACTTTGGGTAGGCTTTCAATACAGGACCAGGTTGCAAATTGTTACATAAGTTAAAAGGGTATGGTATTACCAGTAAGCTGCTAAAATAGCATGAAGCTTATCTTAAAGATAGTAGACAACAAGTCGTACAAAGTAAAGTAGTCTCTGAGTGGAGTGGTATTGCAAGCGGCATGCTACAAGGATTGGTAATTGGGTTGATTTTGTTTATAATGTTCATTAACGACCTAACAGAACATTTTGAGTGTAGCTCGAAGCTTTATGCTGATGTTACAAAGTTAATAATCAGGTCAAAGACAGATATGATGCGTGACCATTGGAATTAGATTAAAACAAAGCTGTTGAATGGTCTAAGGTGTGGCTTGCTAAATTTAATGCTGATAAAAGTGTAGTTTGCATTTAGATAAAAAAAAATGTTGAACTTAATTACTATATGGAACGGAAATCACTCAGAAAAACAAACTAAAAAAGATATCTTGGAGTTTTATTTTCTTCAAGTTTGAAATGAAAAAATCATATAATGGTTTGTGCCTCAATAGCAAATAGAAAAATGGGGTTGTTGAAAGATGCTTTTTCTAAAATTGACGTTTATATGCCTAGGTTATTATATACAACATTTATTACGCCCCTTATTGAATTTGCAGTGCTTGTTTGGTCTCCTTACTTTAAAGGTGAAATTGAAGTTTTGGAGAGAGTGCATCATCGTTTAACTAAAATTGTTTCTTTGTTGAGGAAATTGACATACGACGAAAGTTTGAAACGTCTAAATATTACAGAACTTTATACGCAAAGAATGAGAGGTGATTTATCCAAGTATATAAAGTCCAAAGCATTCCAATTTAATAGAGAAAATAACTGTAAATATGACCGTGAAATAACTAAATTTCAACTTAAACACAATTTCGTATTCAACAGAGTTGATCATATTTGGAATATACTAACTAAAGATATAGTATCTTCAGAATCATTGGATGTTTTCAAGACTAAGCTTGATCTATGGCTTTAGAATTATTGTAAACTGCATGGCCGACGACACGGGTTTTGAAGTGGAAGGCGGGGGGAGGGAGTCGTAAATTTCTTAAAAAAGTCCTCTATATCTAAAATGTTCTTAAAAAAAAAGGTTCTTTAAAAAAAGTTAGGGAGCGCGTGGCCCCAGACCCCTGGTGTCGTTGACCCTGAACTATTTGTAAACAGATAAGAGTTAGCAATGCTATCTCAGTAGGTTTACTTTTACTCGCTGCTTTTTAAAAATCATTCATAGCTTATCACTACTACTAAAATAAAACTCAACTAAAATAAAACTTAATTAAAATAAAACTTAAAGTCCTAACTTAACTAAAGTCTAAACTTAAAAAAGATTATTGGTTATTTAAAAAAAAAAGCATTAAGTTTTTCTAAATTCATCTTTTCGTTTTTTCTTAAATTTAATCAAGCATAGCAAGATCATTATTTAATTTAAAAGTTGATAAAAATTACTTTATTGTAAACATTTTGCTACTTAAAATTTAATGTTTTTATTTACGCAAATCGCTTTTGAATAAAGAAAATAATTACTTCAAACAATTGTTTGAAGTAATTATTTATTAAACACATTTTATTTGAATTATGTATATAATTTTTTGATTTAATAACAATGTTTTTTTTACCAAAATATCTCCACACAAATTTCCAACAAAATGCATGCTAGATGAAAACATATTAAATAACTAACATCGTGAATCCTTTTTTTAAGATCATTTCATGCTTTGTTGAAGTTTTGAAGTTTTATTAAAAAAAGTTCTTTTAATTAACGTTTTTACTTAGTGATGCAAAAGAAAAGAAAAAACAATTAAAATGAATGGAGTAAAGGAAACAATTACACCAATTGAATTATAAAATAACCTGCATCCGTGTCCCGCAATTATTCTTTCTTTCGTGAGTCTTTTACTTAAAGTTTTAACAAGCTGTAAACAACAAGCGGAGAATTTTAAAAACATTTAACGGGTAATTTCATTTAAGATTTCGAAAATTTTATTTTTGAATTAGTTTTAAACTTTTTTTGAAAATAATCTGCATACATACCAAAAACTGATTTAAATACCATGGTTGATAAGTTGCAGCTCACCATCACTGCTCATTTTTAGAGGCTTTAAGTTGAAGTTATTTTTACTTCAGATTTTTTTTTTTACTACTCTTTCGAGCAGGTTGACATGAAATAGAAACCGTTGAAAACGAATAAAAAACCGCAACTTTTTCCATTTTTTTTAACGATTTTTCTAAATATTTAAAACCTTCATAAAATGAGGCGGTCCTAAACTTTATATGGCTGTGTCTTTTGAGTGTCAAAATATATTTTGATAAAATATGAAACCTAATTACAATTTATGTTTAAATTCAAATCAAAGAATTTTTTTATTTCAAAAAATAATTTTCCTCAAACAGGGGGACGCAGGGATCATTTTCAATAGTATTTCTGCCCTTGTGATCTTTAGTAATATTCATTAAAATGATAAAAAGTTATCATTTTAATGAATATTACTAAAATTATAGTTGCAGTAATCTTCTTGTCAAAAAATCTATTAAGAATTCAACGAACTTTCCGTCTCTACTGACACACACAAAACGTGAATAAATCTCCGATAACAAAATCAGACAAATGAAATGCCATAAACAGTATTTTAAAAATTATAATATGTTACAAAAACATGAAAAAAAAAGGAGGTATTTTTTCAATCTGAATTTATTCTTGAAAAATCTTTTTACAATCTCGTTGAACTGTATACAACAACGATAGCTTTTAGCCATTTACCAAGATGGACTTTTTTTCTTAGACACAACGAACCTTTTCAGTGTCTTATTTAAGTTTTTATGCACTGCTTCAGATGTTTGTTCTGATGTAATACCGTGCGGGATTTTCTGCCAAGAGAGGTACTCCTTGAGATGGAACCTGACTATGTGAAACTTCCATCCAAGTGAAATCTTCATTGCGAATACATCATGGACATATACTTTTAAGTGAAGCATGGACTCCACAAACTTGTCTATTTTTTCTGTGTGGGATATATCGAGTTTCATCCCAAAACAGCATTCAGCTACCAAATCAAGCAAAATTTAACTAAATATTAACTTGCTGAAAATAATAATATTAACATATTCGTGTCTCCTAATTTGATTTAGACTGGTAGGTCCCCTATCTGTACTAATTGAGTTAAAAGCGATCCAAGAAGTGCTAAAAAAAATTTAAAAATCAATGAAGTACTTTCGTAAAACCTTCTCAGGGTTTCAATAAATTTCAGATATTCAATTGGAGAATAAATATGTCATTTTGTTCTTGGATCTTAAAACTTTGGCACTGTAAGGTCCATCAAAACCACCACCATTATAGCTATGACACATAACCATTTTCTTTTCAAGCAACTTCTTCAGATTTTTATCTGTAAAGAAAAGATCAATTTTGCTAACACGGTGTTCATAAATATGTTCATAATTTCTTCAGTCAATTTATCATTCAACAGAAATGGATAAGTAACATTTTTATAATATTGCATTTGTATACGAGGTTTGTTATCAAATTGGTATTTTTTTAAATTCATCTGTTAGTCATCCGAAAGTCCTTTGAACTCCTTTTTCATCCATTGGGCCATCACAATTTCAACACGAGTATTTTCCACTGTGACTCTTGATTAGAGAAAATAACTTTAACATATAGGTATTGCTTACTTAAATTGTAAAATATAAATGAAATAAGATACTTAATGATAATCCAATGATGATGTTGATCAATTTGAGAAAGCAAAAATAAACTTCAATTGATTGAGTTGAAGGAGTTGGAAAAGTGTTTTCAGATTGCGATGATTCTCTTCTACGTTTCGAACTATGCGTAAGATAATCACTTTGTTGACACCGGTGTACTTCTGGTTTTTTGGTTGAAAATATAATACTGATGGGTCAAACACGTTCAAGACAATCTTTAGCGATCCCATCCCTTCATTAATACCAATGCGTACAACAGAATTAAAAACGTCCATTTTTCTGAAGGAAAAAACTTCAGTTACGAGCATTGATAGGTCAACACAATAAACAATCTATTTTTCAAAAATGCTTTTACCGATCTTGAGCTGACATTTTATCACATCGTAAAACCTATTAAATAAGCGTGACCTCTTCGTAACTTCAGCATTGGTGTTCTCCTGTATTCCAGATCTTCCAACATCTTTTCTTATCAACTTCATTATTTCTAAAACTGCACAATTTGGAAAATCATAGTTTCTCTTCAAGTTCAGGATTATTTCACTTCTTATATGCCTAATAGATGATCTGTCTATGCATACTTTAACAGGAAGAGCTTTTCCTCCTGTTGCAAGTTTTACTTTTTTACAATCACCAACAACAGATATTTTTTTTAGCGTACAATATTTTGATTCTTTGAAGTAATCAAGGCGTGAAGATTTTGAACAGTTTTTTTTTGCTGCAAGGATGTCGAATACCAGGAGCAACAATTTGACAGCATTCTGAGCAAAATGAATTTATTTTTTCAAATGTAATCTTTTCAGATTCTACATAGGTAAATTCTGAAAGATTAAGTGTACTACTACTTTTCGTACATTGCCCTTGGCAGCAAATAACACAAATCCAGTTGCCATCTTTTTGCTTTATTCTTTCCAACTTTTTAACTTAATCACGATCATTTATTCAAAAAGTCTCCACAGCTTTACTGATAGCTTTACTTTTCTGTTTTAAATATAAGTTTGTTTCGCAGCTTCCGCATATTCCTGACGGATGAGAATTTAGGCTCAGACTGAATCCAGGGTCCACAAAGTCTTTGATTAGATGAATCAATGAATTATGCTTTTCCAAAAATAGACTTTTTTTGTCTTTATCGACACAAAAGATATATATCCATTTCCTATTTTCTGAACATGATCTTGCTTTTTGAAGACTCATTTTGTACAAAAACGTTTTTATTTAGTATTTTCTGTTTTAGATTTTTTAAATTTTATAAATCAATACTCTAGCAAATTATTTAATTTTAACAAATTATCAGATAAATGGCGAAATTTATTGAGACAAATTTGTCTAATTATGGTGTTTATGCCATTAGTTTGATATTAGATCATTTGTGATTAGTCTCTAAATAAAATTAACTTCAATTTCAGGCACAAACCGCGTGATTTGCAAACAAGAGTAGAAATACCCTTAAAAAACATTCCCTGCACCCCCCTTGAGGTTGAGGGAAAGTAATTTTTAAAAAGAAACAAATTATTATCTTGAATCCCATCATAAACTGTAATTAGGCTTCAAATCTTATCAAATCATATTTTGACGCTCAAAAGATACAGCCACATAAAGTTTAGGACCCCTCATTTTTTTAAGGTTTTAAATATTTAGAAAAATAGTCAAAAAATGAAAAAAGATGCGGTTTTCTATTCGTTTTCAACGGTTTCTATTTCATGACAACCTGTTCGAAAGAGTGGTTAAAAAAAAATTGAAGTAAAAACAACTTCAACTTAAAACCTCTATAATAGAGCAGTGCCATGAACACCACAATAATAAAACAATCTTATATAAAGGATCTCTAAACTACTTTTTTTTTAAATGTTAAAGACGGTTTTTAGGAAATTAAAAAAAAAAAAGTTAATGTTTTCAAATCTCTACATTATTGCTAATTTTTATAATATAACATTATATAATGAAATATTGTCTATCGAAAAAACATTATAAATAAAATTTTAAAGTTAGTACCAAAACATGTCGATTTCAAAAGAGAACATGAAACAGGTTGGAATTGATTTGACTTAACTACCAGAAGTGAATGGTTATAAACATCTGATTGTAAAAGTAGATTATTTCAGTAAATTGGTAGAGGTTGATCCCTTTTTGATAAAACCGCAAAGTCTGTGGCATTACTCTTGTATAAACAAATGAATGCGCTCGGCTGTTTTGAAGTACAGATTAACGATCAAGGCCGTAATTTTGTGAATGAACCCAATAAACTTTATAAAAAGTCACAGAACATGACAGAAAAATTGGGAAACTTGCAAAGCCATAGATAGGACTATACACAGTAACTAATATATCTAATATAAGAAAAAAACGTAGTTTTGAAAAAAGTATAACCTTTCAAGTTTGTCTTTATATAAAGAGAAAACCCTAAATAATGGCAGCATTCAACTAGAAATAATGAATAAATTTTCAAATGATAATAATGTCAAAACTAAACCAATTATAATCGACGTAGAATCAAGCAACACAAACGATAATACTCAATATGAAAGCAGTGTGAATGTTTCAAATGAAAATATAGCAAAATGTGTACCTAAAAATCAATTACTAAAAAGTTTGGTATTGTTAGGAAATCCATGTTGCCGTAGAAAACATTAACCTAACTCTTTATCTTAGTTGAATCCATAGAATTAGAGTAGATGCAAACTTTTTTAGATCAGTTTCTTTTATCATATTTGTAAATAAAGAAGAACTTAAGCCAATTTTTTAACATAAGCCAAACTTTTTCTTCGTTGGGCAAAAAAATAAAAAATAAATAGAACACTATTAAAAAATTTTTTTACTTAAATTTTTAATATCGAAATATATATTTCAAAGGGAGCAATTTTGATCATATTCGTAAAAAAATTGAGAATATATTGTTGGGAAAATGGTAATATAAAAACTTACTTTTCGATTTTTCTTATTGCCTTCAACAACTGCGTATTCTACAGATCTGTCCTTAAGCACATCGAGTAGGTTTTTCTCAAATAAACTAAAACAAAACTTTAACTTTGAAAAGTAAAGCTTTCTGAAAAGCTTTGAAGAAAACCCTTAGTAACGCAGTTTTTCTCTTATGAGATAAAGGGTTGCGTGGACAGCATCATTAGTAACGTAGCTTTTCTTCTACAGAAGGAGGGGTTGCGTTGTCGCCCATATATATATATATATATATATATATATATATATATATATATATATATATATATATATATATATATATATATATATATATATATATATATATATACCTATTTTTCGAACATGGCATTAGCAATAAATTTGTAAAAATTTTAATAAAAATCACAATATTTTTTATTCTTGACATGTTTCGTAGTCTTACTACATTTTCAAAAGATTTAATTTAAAATTAAAACTTTAGTAAATTAATTTAAAAACTGAAGACAATACAGAGAAAAATTAACGGACAAATAAACTTGTTACAAACCAATTAAAAGTTATATTACAAATTATGACAAAATAAACTTCCTAATATTAAAATATTATTAAGAATAATAATAATAATATAGTAAGTTAGATAGATAAATTTATAATATAATGAGATGTTTGTTTATTTAAAGAAGGATTTTCCCATTTAATATGAAGTGCTTCTTTTATTTTTAATTTGTTAATGGTAGAGGCAGTATCTAAAATCTGAAAGCAATCATAATTAGTTAGTGTTTTACAATTAATGGATGAATTTAAATGTTTAAAAATATGCGATTGCTTGTCACTCGTATGGTGCTCATTTATCCGTGTTGTCAAATGTCTGGAGGTTTCTCCAATATAACTGGCGTTACAGCCAGCACAAGAAACTTTGTAGACAACGTTAGATTTAAGCATCTTACGAAGCGGATCTTTTATGCAAAAATTGTTTTTTAGTTTATCGGTTGTGAATATAAATTTGATTATTACATTTTTACAATCCTTTTTAATAATTTTATCAATTTAGTTTTAGTGAAATTTGAGTAAAATCCAATAAATGGAAGCTTAAAATATCTTATATTAGTATTAGCAACAGTATTTATAACAGGTGGATTAATTTTCTTTTCAACATATTATTTAATTTCAGTGTCGATAACTTTTTGCGGAAATTGATTATTTTTTAAAACTAAAGAAAGATTTTTTATATCCTTATCAAATCCAAACCACGTCTTGTTAATTTTATATGTTCGAATAATCAAGCAACGTATAAGACCAGTTTTGCTTCAAACTCTGAATTAAAAATTGCTATTATGTCATCAACATAACGTTTATAAAAAATCGGTATGGAGGATGAGCAATAATTAACCCACGTTTGTTCATGAAAATCGATAAACATATTAGCTAAAATTGGTGCTAAAGGAGAACCCATTGTAACGCCATCTAATTGATCATAAAATTTTCCGTTAAATAAGAAACGAGAACCTGATGTTGAAATTTGAAGTAACTTCTTGAAATGAGTTTTAGAAAAACATTTTGAGCGAGTTTCATCTTTAAAAAAATTCTTTAAACATCTCAATAGACAACACAAAAAAACTTAAGATTTACTATGGAAAACGAAAAAGACAACCAAATTCCATTTATGGATGTTCTTATTAATAAGTCTAATTCACTCTCTACATCTGTTTATCGCAAAAAAACATACACGGGTCTTTTACAAAATTTCTTTAGTTTTGTCCCTTCATGTTACAAAACTGGTCTTATACGTTGCTTGATTGATCGAACATATCCCAGTAGACACAGCGACGTGACAAAAACCTGAATTTCACGTTATTTTGGCACTGACATTTAGGTGACTTTTTGGTCCCCATGAAATGATCAATTCACGTGATTTATGGACGTGCTTTTCACGTTACTTATCGCACGTAATATTTAGGTGATTTTTTAGTCCCGATGAACTGTCTAAAAGACGTGCTTTTTACGTTAATTTTGGCACGTAATATTTAAGCAATAATTATGCTTTATAAAAAGGAAGTGTTTGGATTCGTGTAAAGAAAAAAACCCATCGTCGAGGAAATATTTAATACGTATTAAATTACATGGTTTTATTAGTCAGTATATTAGTCCTTGACATAAACATTTTGAATTTATAATAAAAGCTGCACTTTTGTTAAAATATCCTCCTTATATCCAATAAATAATAAGTACAAAGTCATAGATCTGCAACTTACGAAGTGCACGCTTCGATCCACAAAGAGCGCAGTTCAAACTTAATCTTACGAACCAGTCGATATATTCTCCCATAAAAGCACGCTTCAAACATAATCTAATGAATCAGTCGATATTTTCTCCTATAAGAGTACGCATCAAACTTTATCTAATGAATCAGATTTAGCCGAAAAGAAACGATTAAAATCTTAAATAATAATATGATTATTTAAAAATTATCTTAAATCACAAACTTTTAAAACAAATCTTACTTGGTAAGTTTCCAACCATTTTGGCAACAAGATTTTCTAGTTGTTTTCTTTTATCTAAATCATTAAATAATTTTAAGAAAACAATACTACATACAATGTAGAAAAATAAAAAAGTCATTTGCCTTCTAATTTTATACTCTTATTGCTAAAAAATAAATGAGGATTAAATAAAAAAAGACATAACAAAAAAAGTCGACAGATAAATAAAAAAAAGAAGTACAAAATAATAAATATAAGTATAAAAAAAAATTGTTTACCTATATATATCTATATCTAATATCTGTCTATAGATAAATGTATATCTATATATAAAGTTAATAACTGATGCGCGTAATTAGAAAAAGAACTGTACTCACCTTATGTGATTACATCTGCTTAAATAATTTGTTTTCTTTGTTTTCCATCTTCTTAAATTTGCACTTGTTTCTGCATTAACTTGTTCATACATTAACTCACTAGATGCAAAGGTGACAGCCCACGAAGTTGCTTTAAATGAGTAATCTACAAAGTTTTGAACATTAAATGTAACGTCTGTTCACAAAAAATCCGGACTGATTTCAAATGTACACAAATTGTTCTAAATTTCGAATTTTCGATTCGAAATTTTTAAATTTAATCCGTCAACAACAACAGTTTCATTTTTTGGCAAAATTGAGTTTAAATAATTAATTCAAATAAACATGGAGCATCTAAAAGAGAACGATATTAGAAATGTGATTGGAAATTTTTATAAACAAAACATAAACAGTGGAAAGAAATTTACAGTGGATCATTTTAAGAAAATAAGAATCGCTAAATCTACAATTTATGACATAATTAAAAGGTCTGAAAATAATTTGCCAATGAATAGAAAAATCGGTTGCGGCAGAAAACCTTTTAAAATTACACCAGAAAAGAGAGAGTCCATGATTGCAAGAGCAGAAGAGAGAATCGGGATTTCGCAAAGAAAATTGGCACTAAAATATCAGATAAGCGTTTCATACGTAAATAGATTATTAAGTATGCATGGACTAAAGTATACCAAAAGAAAAAATGCACCAAAAACAACAGAAAAGCAAGAAATTAAACAAAAGAAAAACTTATTAAAACTTTCAAAAACTTTTTTCAAGCCATCAAATGAGTTTGAAATCATCATGGACGATGAATCTTATTTCTGTGTAAATGGTGCAAATTGTTCACAAAACTCTGGCTACTATACAAAGGATAGTTCTCAAACTGATCCTAACATTAAATTCAACTTCAAAAAAAAGTTTGACGAGAAAGTTCTCGTTTGGATTGCAATTAGTCGTTTTGGTCATTCATCGCCTTATTTTGCTGTAAAAAACTGTGCACTGGATGCAAAAACTTATTCTAAAGAATGTATTACAAAAAGACTTCTTCCATTTATAAATTCCAAGCATCAAAACATGAAAATTTTATTTTGGCCTGACGGAGCGAGATGTCATTATGCAAAACACACATTAGAAACTTACAACACATTAGGTTTTAACTTTGTCGACGCTAAAGATAACCCCCCAAATGTACCGCAGTTAAGGCCAATTGAAAATTTTTGGGCACATTTAAAAGCAAAAGTTTATGGAAATGGATTTACTGCGAAAAATCTTGACCACCTTAAGAATAGAACTCAATTAAAGTTGAAAGAGTTTGATCCAGACTACTTTTTCAACCTAATGGATTCAGTCAAAACTAAAGTTCGAAAAGCCGCTGATTTAGGACCACTTTCGGTTATAAAATAGTTAACAATGTCCAGTCACTCATTTTAGTTAAAATTTTTGTCAAAAATCGATTAATTTTGTATTCAATTAAGAACAATTTTTCATTCCGGATTTTTTGTGAACAGACGTTAATTTTAGAATGCACACAGAAAAATTATAACAATTTTTAAAAATGTAATAGTTACAACATAACCACACAACATTATAGTGGGGATTTTATATCATGATTTTTCTACCCATGGTGAGATTTTTATCTTGTAGCTCCTTTTGCTGTGGAAACATTCACCACCCTTAATTATATATAATAATTAAGTATAAAACTAAAAGTATGTATAATAAGTATTGTCAAATTAGGTCACCAATAAATACAGAGTGCTGAAAATACAACTTAGAATCAAGATGCATTCTCCAACAAGATATGAACTAAATTAAATTCTTGCTACAGGGTGCGATCACAAAAAAAGACGAAGAGAGGGAAAAGTGAATTTTCTCAAACTTTAAAAGTTAAAAGGTTATTGTGTCTTACTACAGAATGATATTCCTAGGCAATGGCATAACGATACCATTGGATGTTCCTAGTCAATAATATTTTATACAGAACTAATCATTTGTTATGTAGTTTAATAAATTTAATATTAAATAAATTATAATAACTTATTTATTATTAAATTAATTACATCACTTATTACAAATTTGACAGTCTAAAATATTATATAATAGGGTAGAAAAAAAAAGTATACCTTGTATTAGGGTTTGATCTTGATGAGAATTATCTGCCATAACGTTACACGATTTTGAACTAAGCTTTGTAATATATTTATTAAACCAAAATTGATAAAACTTAGATATAAAATAATATAATATGTTTAGATATGTGACATTTTATTTTTGTCAAAAATGCATTGCGATGTTATAAGATATCTTATACCCTGATACTTTTTTTATTATTATAAAACTACAATGCAAAATAATTTTATTATTATAAAAGTATAATAAAAAGTAATTACAATAATGAATATATAAACTACATATTTCATATAATCATTATATTTAAAAAATTTTGAAAATTGTTTGCGGAAAATATCCTGAAAAAATTCAGAATATTTTCCCCCTAATTTTTCCCTTAATTTTGCATTCAGCCAAGTTGATGACAATAATATATACTTTAACTTGCATGTATGGAAAACTTTTCGGATATTTGGAAAAAGATAAATTTCAGAAAAATATCCGGTATTCCTGGAATATCCCGAATAAGACAATCCCTGAAACTAATTTATAAAAAAATAGTAAATAAAATAAAGAATATCTTTCCAAGTTTCTAATCACAGGTTTTTATTGTAAATAAAAAAAGTTCCAAAATACACAATACTTTGGCAACGTAACTTTCACGTTTCAATCAAGTAAAATTGTCACCTGGACGAGGTCATCAAAAATATACATGATTGAAACGTGAAGAAGGAAACCGGGTAAGAGCATGCATCAAACTTTATCTAATGAATAAGTCAATATTTTTTCCAATAATAGCTAGCGACACCAAATTTAGCTAAAAAAAAACAAATAAAAACGGAAATAATAATATGATTATTAATTAACTGTCTATTTCACATACTTTTAACACAAGTCTTACATGGTGAGTCGCCAACTGTTTTGGCAACAAGATTTTCTGGTGTTGCTATTTCTTTGATCTAAATCATGAAACAATTTAAAAAAAAAGCAATGCTATATTTGAGAGAAACTTGCTTAACATATTGGAAGGTTGTCAACATTGAAAGATAAGTATAATGCAGTTTCAAATACAATAGCATTATAATCATCTTTTTGTTGGGAAAACATTGAACAAATCCGCGTTATTAACCTGTTTTATATTGTACATAATAACAATAGCAATAAAAGTCATATAATATATACAATAATAATTTCATAAATAAAATTCAAATATATATATTAATCATATAATATTTGAATAATATAAAAAAATGAAATAGATAAGTATTAACCTGTTTTAACAAGTAAAGCACAAGATCAAGATGTCATATATTACAAAAAGATAAAGTATATAATAATAATATATACATATATCAATAATAAATAACATAACACATTTTTTTATTGATATTTTCTTGGAATAATTCTTTAACCTTGTTGATAAAAACCAAATAATGGAAGAAAATCTATTTTTGGTTTTTATCTAATCGACTCTTGAGCAATAATGTATACAGAAGTTCTACAGACATTATTATTGCTCAAGAATTAAGAATAAGTTCTGCTAGAACTTATAATTTGTCCATGTAGCTTACTTAATTTGATATTAAATTCGTTATAACATAACTTATTTTGTACTAAATTGATTAAGCAAAATAGACAAATTCGCCAGTCTAAAATACTATGTCATAAAGTAGAAAAAAAGCATTCCTTGAATTTGAGTTTAATCTTATTTGTGTGGCAAATAGGGACGCTTGGTACTAATTTATTTAACTTAATTTGATGTAATTTGGATATTAGATATTACAACTTAAAATATATTGGACTATTTAGTCTTGTTTTTAATGCATTGCGTTATAAGATATTATATAGACCAATTTTTTTTTTTAATTATTATTAAACTACAATAAAAATTAATTATATCATCATAAAAGTAAAATAATTATAACTAATATAACGAATACCAAAACTATACTATAAAAAAATGAATAATCTAATAAAAAATATAATTTTATATTTCTTATCACAGGTTTTTATAAAGAATAAAAAAAAGTTCCGTTAGACGCGATATTTTGGCACATAACTATCACGTAACTTTCACGTAAAATAGTAACCTGAAGTCACCTAAAATACACGTGATTGAAACGTGAATAAAACGTTGCGTGCCTACTGGGACAAAATTAACAACACGTGGTTTAGATTTGATAAGGATATAAAAAATCTTTCTTTAGTTATAAAAAATAATCAATTTCCGCAAAATGTTATCGACACTGAAATTAAATTATATGTTCAAAAGAAAATTAATCCACCTGTTATAAATACTGTTGATAATACTAATATAAGATATTTTAAGCTTCCATTTATTGGATTTTACTCAAATTTCACTAAAACTAAAATTGATAAAATTATTAAAAAGTATTGTAAAAATGTAATAATCAAATTTATATTCATAACCGATAAATTAAAAAACAATTTTTGCATAAAAGATCCGCTTCGTAAGATGCTTAAATCTAACGTTGTCTACAAAGTTTCTTGTGCTGGCTGTAACGCCAGTTATATTGGAGAAACCTCCAGACATTTTTACAACACGGATAAATGAGCACCATAGGAGTGACAAGCAATCGCATATTTTTAAACATTTAAATTCATCCATTAATTGTAAAACACTAACTAATTATGATTGCTTTCAGATTTTAGATACTGCCTCTACCATTAACAAATTAAAAATAAAAGAAGCACTTCATATTAAATAGGAAAATCCTTCTTTAAATAAACAAACATCTCATTATATTATAACTTACTATATAATCTATCTAACTTACTATATTATTATTATTATTATTATTAATAATATTTTATTATTAGGAAGTTTATTTTGTCATAATTTGTAATATAACTTTTAATTGGTTTGTAACAAGTTTATTTGTCCGTTAATTTTTCTCTGTATTGTCTTCAGTTTTTAATTTTATTTACCAGAGTTTTAATTGTAAATTAAATCTTTTGAAAATGTAGTAAGACTACGAAACATGTCAAGAATAAAAAGCATTGTGATTATTATTAAAAATTTTAAAATATATATATATATATATATATATATATATATATATATATATATATATATATATATATATATATATATACACGCACATATAAACATATGTAAAGACATTATATTATATAAATATGTATGCATAGTTTTTTAATTTAGATGTATACATTAATAAAACAGTTTTAAGCAAAAATAAAGCATGAACCATTACAGTTTTCAAAGAAAACTGCAACTATTCTTTCCTATATAATCTTCAATCGAAACATGCATCATATTTGATACACTACTTTATTGATATACAAATTTATTATTATGTTAATTTTCACAATCATGACATCGCTCATGCTATAAAAATTGTTTGTATTATTCTCAAATAGTAAAATATTATATTTAGTTTAAAAATGTTTATTTATTTTTTTGAAATGTACTAAATTGAAATTACAAGTTTTTGATATGCTTAACAATTTTTATTTTATATTTAAGATGAGGAAAATTAAAAATAACAAATAGATTTATAAAATCATAAAAAACAATAATGAAAGCATGTTAACACTAGAAGGAACGTTTGAATTGTTTTATACTTACAGAGCTCAATAAATAATTCATACAGCAGTTGTATAATTTTGGGTTACTAAATAAAGTCTCTAAATATTAAAACATTTACAAACCTTAAATATAATCTCATCTTAGTGTTGTCAAAAAAAATATTTTTTTATTTAATTAAAACCCTGACTGCTGTCTACCATACAGTTATATTATAAACCTTCTAGAATACTGAAGAGGGTTGTTAAGAATTGAAACGTACATATGTTTAAAAAAAAACATGTTCATATAACTAATATTTTTAGTAAACCTATTAGTAATAGGTTTACTTTGTTAAACAATGTAACATTGTTTGTAAACAGTATATCAATGTAACATTTTGAAAACATTTAAAATATTTTAGAATTAAAATAGCGCTTTATGGCATTTTTAATGTTTCGATTTTTTTTATATTTTAAAAAAATGTGTTATGTTATTTATTATTGATATATGTATATATTATTATTATATACTTTATCTTTTTGTAATATATCACATCTTGATCTTGTGCTTTACTTGTTAAAACAGGTTAATACTTATCTATTTCATTTTTTTATATTATTTAAATATTATATGATTAATATATATATTTGAATTTTATTTATGAAATTATTATTGTATATATTATATGACTTTTATTGCTATTGTTATTATGTACAATATAAAACAGGTTAATAACGCGGATTTGTTCAATGTTTTCCCAACAAAAAGATAATTATAATGCTATTGTATTTGAAACTGCATTATACTTATCTTTCAATGTTGACAACCTTCTAATATGTTAAGCAAGTTTCTCTCAAATATAGCATTGCTTTTTTTTTTAATTGTTGTTTTTATGATTAATAATATAACAAAAATACAAACATTAAAAATGCCACAAAAAGGTATTTTTATAAATATATATTTCATTGTTTTTTAAATAAACCATTTGATTTTTAAGTAAACAAATATTGCTGCTATATTTTATTGAAGCATTATTGTTTAAAATAAGTTAAAACCATCTTTACAAAAGCATTACTCTTTACAAATCTGTCAAAAGGTCTTAACGTAAATATTGTTCATAAATCTGGCTGTACTGGACATCCCAGAATACGCGTTCGCTAAATTACAAGAAAACTTGCGAGTCGTACGCCACTGGTTTCGAGTATCCCGAAACTCATTTTTCCAAAATTTTCATCGTCTCATTCCGAGAATTATTTGTGTTTCGGGATATTTCGAGTTATTTCGAGTTCCCGAAATGATTTGCAAAAAATTTAATTAGACGGTTAATCCATTGAAGTACGCATTTTCAGGACAATTGACGCGCGCGACAGCTGAATTTTGTTCTCTTTTTTTAAAAAACACAATTAAAGGTTGAAAATATCAATTTAAAGTCTTTTAATATATTATTTATCAAGATAAAAGAATAAAGTTCAACTAATTTTTGTGGATTTTTCATCTTTTACGGTAAGAAAATTTTTTTTAATTGTTTCTTTGTTATTTTTGTTACTTTTAAAGGAACATTGTTAGACAAGATTGTTGTTAAAATTGCTAGAAACAAATGTATTGATGATTCAATTTATTTAGTTAAACAATTTAAAATATAAGTCATTAATTTAAAAGTAAGTATTATTAAAACAATTTAGACCAAAATTTAAAATATTTAACCGTAGAATTATCATGTTAACAAAATGTCCATATTAATAAAATACAGTACACATTTTGGATCTTTTTTTCCAGGAAAGTGCTTAGTTAGTTTGGTAGTGCCTGGAACTTTTTAAAGATCAGACGTGTTTGATTGAAGTCCAGAAAATAATTAATTTGTGATAAAATTTTTGATACTCAGGCTCATCACTCAAGTCAAGTCAACATGGTCAGGCCTAGAACAGAAATCTGGAAGCATTTCACAGAGGAGAAAGTCACTGTGGTGGTGTGGACAAGACCTACGCTAAGTGCAACATTGGGGGCTGTGGACACCCGTTAAAGATCAATATTGGCAGTACCAGTGGAATGAGAAGGCACATGGTCAGTTAAAACTCTGTTGAATGGAATGCATTGTAACAGGAAAAAGCAAAAAAGAAGCGCCAAGGAGACCAAGCCTATGAAGAGCTTGAACAGGTGCGATAATTAAAAATTTAATTTTACATTACATTTTAATTTTAGTTCTGTTTATGTATACTATTTGCCTATTTTGAATAGTTTTTGACTTTTGTTGAATATAACTTAATTAAAGCATTGGTTAAACCTTCGTAAAGTTACTTACAAGTCATAAGTTATTGTTATTTAGTACTTTGAAAGTTTTAAATTATAAATAATTCCTTAATGTACCTTTAATGTACATTGTTTTAATTTTTTTTAAATGTACTTATATTGCTTTTTTGTTAATTTTTTTAGTTGTATGATGAAGATGAACAATATGAGCAGGAGGAAGGTGGAAAAACTCCAAAGGTCCTAAACCAAACTGTAAAGAAAAGAAGGTTGGCAGCACCGACCACTTCAGAAAAGGCAAAGAACATTGGTGCGTACATGAACTACAAATCACAGGATAAAAAACAACTGCGAAGAGATATTGAAATTGTCAAGTTTCTTGCAAGATGCAACCTCCCATTCAATATGGTCGAGGCAGATGACTTCAAGGATTTTCTGGCCTATTTTGCACCTAAAATGAATGTAAAGAAGGCCAAGACGTATTCAAAGTTTAAGTATTTTTGCATCTTAGTTTAAAGACATTTATAAATCTCGAAGTAGATAATTTTGCAAACCATTAATATTTTTTTCTAAAGCGTAAAATTATACGTTTTTAAAACATTTAACTTTCCCAATATCAATTATCATATTTATAATAAGTATTACTTTTTTTTAGTTTATAAAAATCTAAATGATAATTAAAATTATAGACTTTATTGAAATTTAAATTTTTGTAAACCGTTTTTATAATGTTTCGGCGCATTCTATAAATATGGTTATAAATACTTTTTTTAAAAACATTGATTTTATTATTTATGTGAGACAATGATCACATATAAGTTACCAATGCAGTCGTCCAGTTATGTAGACTTAAGAGATGTGATAATAAAAGTAGATTATAGACGATGTCATTGCTTGAAAATACAAAATGAATGTAAAGACTCTTTCATAGGGGAGGAATAAAATTTCACTGCCCAGGGGTGGTGGTACAATGAATCACGATCTAGTCATTATAAGCAAACAATACAATGATGTTTAATAAGTTAGCATTTGATAAATAATAAAATATAATGTATAGATAGAATTATAAAAAATGTAATATAGGTAATAATCTATATTATAGGCATGTGTTCATAAACTAAAACCCACCTGTGTTACCGCCAGATATATGATGCGACTATATAGTTGGTATATCAAAAACTTAATTTAGTCAAAAAAAGCCCTTAAAATTTAAAGTAAAAGAGGTGAAAAATTTGGCGCCATTAATACTAATTAGAATTAAGTAGTGGATATACGGTGATCCCAATCCTCACGAATGCAGTGCGATTACCGATTACGTTTTGGGGATCCCTGCACTAACGTCACTTGTCAGGGGCGTTCCTCGCAACGGGTTAAACTGCCTACACTCTACGTCATGCTAATCAATATTGCATTATCATGAATCTCTTTACGAAAGCCTAATGTTCCAAACCATTTCACATACTTTAGTACAGTCCAATATTTTTAGCGACCTCATAAGGTTTTAATTACTTTTTGAAAAAGGCCACCCATCATGACCCTTGACTACATGCTGGGTTTCATATATCAATGAAATTTAATTCTTTAAACCTGGGTTTCAAAAGAACCAAAATTTTATAAAGATTTCAAAATTCATATCTTTTTTTATTAAAAATTTTTAAAAAAAAAGTTTTGCTACAAAATTTCATAAAAAATGACCTTTACAGTTTTAGGTTAATAAACAATGGGTTTTTTTTTAAATAAAATTTAAGCATTTTTTTTCTATTTAAAACAATCATTATTTTTAAAAATTTTATAAAGTTCTGGTTCTTTTGAAACCCAGGTTAAAATACTTTTAAAGAAATAAAATTCATTTATATATGGAACCCAGCGTATAATCTACGGTCATGGTGGGTGACCTATTTCAAAAAATAATTAAATCAAATGACTTATTAGTTACTTTAAAACCAAAGTTTATCTATATTTAATACAGGAAACTGGGGATACCATTAAATTACCCCTCTAATATGTATATACAAATACAGTAATATATAAATCTAGATGTGAAAGCCCTCATAAAAAGTGCAATAAACATAAAAATAAGGTCACTTACCATATTCAAGTTTGATAGAAATTTGACTAATATCTTATGAGTAAAACGAGTAACACTATTCAAAAAATCTTACAGAATCCTATAGGAAATCTAATAATCATATAGGATTTCAGTAGGATTTATAGGATTCCTAAAAAGTTCCTATAGGTATTCTATAGGTTTTATAGGAAACCTATTAGGCCTATGGGATACCTACAGTAATCCTATTGCAAACTTAGAGATCCCATAAGATTGTTATAGGACTAAGATTCTTATATATTATATCCAATTTTATTAGTGATATTAGGATTCCTTGCATTTTTCTACAACAATCATGTCCGAATAATCAATACTTATATAGAATTATCATTATCGGAATAATAAAAGTATTAATAATAAATTAAAAAATTCCAATTAATATACATACGATACATTTTAAAATTGAGAAATCATAATATAAACCTTTTTTTAAATTAATACAGGCAAAATAACATAAGGATTTATACAAATGTTACAACGAAAAAATCAAGGTTGTTACGACATAATATATCTGGCAGATCTGTCGACATATTTTCTGTCGACATAAAATATGTCCCGCATAATTTCTATTGACATGTTTTGACATAATTTTATGTCTGAATTATTTTCTAGTGATATAAAATAAGTCAGACATTTTTTTATCGATGTATTTTGACATAATTTTAAGTCTGGCACATCTGCTTTTAATATTCTTGAAGAAAAAATCAATCTAACAAATTTATTGCGCATTTCAGCTTAATTTAAAGAGTGAAGTAAAATTAGTTTAACAAATTTGCTGCTTTTTGTAATCAGTTAAGCAAACATAAGTTGTTTCATAAAGGTGGAATTCGGTTCTTGACGAAAATATGAAAAAATAAAAATTTATTGCTACATTTAAAAAATCTATAAAAAAATACTTACTAAATTTAAACATTACGTACATTCTCTCATTTTTTTAAAAAAAAATTGAAATAATTTTGTATTATTAATTTTTTATGTACTTTATTTAATTTTAATATTGTATTGAATATGTATATGCATATGAAGCGAATTAAATTTTGTTTTTTTGTTTATTGTCTTTAATATGTATACGAATATGTACAGATTTGTAATTTTTTATTTGTTATTATATATTTTAACTTTATCTTAAATTTCTTCTTTTTTTAACTTTTAAGTTTTTTTTTAACCTTCTAAAAATTTCTAACCAAATTTTTAATTTTTTTTAAGCTTATTAATTTCATTCTTCTGTATAATATTGGAAGATGTAAAATTTTATTGTATTTAACATAGGGGCTTGATGATATGTCATTTTGACTTCTATTTGCCCCAGTCAGCTTGTAATTGTATATATTTGTTTAAATTTATAGATAACATTGTAAAATGTGTAAAATGACGAAAATAAAATTGAAAAAATTAAAAAAAAAAAAAGCCTTTTTCTACCTTATTTAGCCATGTATCATTTGATAGTATTGACTAATATTAACTATGTTGATGCATTATTTGATTGTATTTGATAGTATTGATTAGTATTAATTAGTATTGGTAATTTACCTTATTAGAATGTAAAAACCATCTCAAGCTGAGTTTTTATTACTAAAAGTGGTTTTTATTGGTATGACTAAACTTAAAATTGTTCTTTTGATTAAAATAATAACAAAAAAAAAAACATTTTTAGATATTTTTAATTCATAGTTGATCCTGAAAAAGATTTTTTATAAAAATTTAAATTTAAAAGATTCTATGAAAAAATGATTTGAAAAATTTCGCAGAATTTCAAAAAATTCGTGCCAAATTAAAATCATTTAAGCTGAAGAATTTGAAATATTTCGCAAAAATTGTATTCAGCTCATTAAATTCATATTGAGAAGACTAACCTGTAAATAGTTTGCAAATAGTTACAAATAATATGCTTGTAGATTAATAGCTATGATTTATTTAACAATAAAAAATTGACAATTGCATTATAACGGCACGTTAAATGCAATTGTCAATTTTTTATTGTTTATTACGGAAAATGTACAATGTGCAAAAAATTTTACAAATGCAAATTAAGTAACCTCCAAGATCACTTTCTTCGAAAAGACAAAGAAAAAGCCGACGAAATTGAATAAGTTGAAGCTACCCCGCAACAAGGCATCGAAATGACAATCAGATTCAATTAATTAAACGAACCAAGCTGGAAGTTGATGTAAATCAATTGATTAGAGAAATGATTTGAATAATGATGCACCGTAACTTGTCTTTTTTTTTTTTTTTTTTTTACAACAATCATTATTATACATTTCAAAAACAAATAATATTTACATGTCTCCAGTTTATATAAATGTCCCCAACAAATATTTACAATATCTAAAGAGCGTTAACAATGCTGTTTAACGCATGCGCGTTTGACATTTTAACTCATGCGAATTAAAATAATAAATTCGTGGTTTATAATATAATGTGCTGGCTATTATTCCATGCATTTAAAAAATTTACGCAAGTCCGTCGCACCACATGCTACTAGGGACTTGCTTGTCGTTGTCGTTGAAAATATATGTTATTTGTTGAAAATATATATCAACATATATTAGTAGTACTATGTAGTTATAAGGAAACTCGCAGAAGACTAAGAAAAGTCTTTTCATCGAGAACCTTTAAAATACAAAATAAACTAAAAATTTAAAGAGTAAAGACACACATTAATTTTTTGAGGTCTACTGTTCAGAAAAAATTTAACTATGGATAGTTGCTAACATTTTTTATTTTTTTATTTTTTTATATTTTATGTTTTATTTTTTTATTTATTTTTATAGCTTAAATTGTTCTTTTTACATTTTATTATATTAATTGTTCTTTTATATTTAATACATATCGATAAAATTGGTTTTGTTAATTATGAGATCTTTTAGTTTTTTCTTCAGGGCAATAAGATTATCCAATTTAGTAAGTTCTATATTTTGAGGTATTGTTTTGTTGTAGAAATAGGGGCCACGGTATACAATTGAAAATCTCGAAAAGTTTTTTTTTTTTATGGGCAAGGTAAAGTTTCCGGTTCCTCGTGTGGTATATCTGTTGGCGTTGGTTTGAAAAAAGTTATTAGTAAAATGAGTTGGGACAAGTCCGAGCTTATATTTGAGCATAAATAAAACATTTTGGTAGATGTTAATTTGATAGATATTTAAAGCATTCAAGTTTTTAAGTTAAAGGATCGGCATGAGTGAATTTATTTTTATTATAAATCAATCTTGATGCGTGTTTTTGGTGTGTATATAGAGAACTTAATTTAGATTTATTTGTACTTCCCCAGGCAATATTAGCATATGTTAGATAACTTTGTATATAAGAAAAGTAGAGAACTTTCAGATTCTCCTGGGAAAGTATAGTTTTGACTTTGTAAAGTATGCCGATACTTTTTGATAATTTTGTATTTAATGTTTTTATATGGGGTTTCCAAGAAATCGTTTCGTCAATAATTATCTCAAGAAATTTAATAGTTTCAGTTCTTTCGATGTTTATGTTATCAATTTTTAGTAATGGTAGCATGCTTGGTATTTTGTTTTTTTGTTGGTTGGAATGAAACAAGATGTATTTTGTTTTTTCTTGATTTAAAGATAATTTATTTACTTTAAACCAAATGTTTAGACTCTCAAGGTCATCATTTGCAGATTCAAAGAGATTTTCAATTGATGCTGATGAATAAAATAAATTTGTGTCATCAGCAAACATTATTGCATCAAGTTTTTTTAGTGATTGTGGAAGATCGTTAATATAAATTAAAAATAAAAGAGGACCAAGAATGGAACCTTGGGGAACTCCGCATTTTGTTTTTAGTAAATTAGAATACTTATTATCGTTCGAAATAACACATTGTTGTCTGTTGCACAGATAACTTTTAAACCAATCTAGGCTAGTATTTTTTATTCCGTATTTTTCCTTTTTTTTTAGTAAGATATCATGATTAATTGTGTCAAATGCTTTGGATAGGTCTATAAAAGTTCCTAATACAAATAGCTTTTTATTAAAAGAATCACTTATGCTATTAACTAAATCTAAAATTGCATGTTCTGTTGAGTGCTGTGCTTGAAAGCCGAATTGTTTTTTATTTAAGAACTTGTTTTGAATTAGGTATTGATATAATCTATTATAGAATTCTTTCAAGTATTTTAGAAAAGGTTGGAAGTATTGAGATTGGTCTGTAATTGTTTATTAGAAATGTTTCACCGGTTTTAAAAATAGGTACAAATTTAGCTACTTTTAATTTATCTGGTACAGTTCCTGTTATAATTGATGATTTAAATATTTCGAAAATAGGTTTGCGTATCTCCGAAAAGACATTGACGACGATATTACTGCAAATTTCATCCAAACCTGGGGACTTGTTTGTTTTAAGAGAGTTAATTGCATTTTCGAGCTCATCAATTTTTAGTTCTTTAAATATTAATTCGTTGTTGACACTAGTTAGATAAGTTTCAAATGAGTTGTTTGGACAATTGACTTTTGAAGCTAGATTTGGGCCTATGTTGACAAAAAAACTATTAAATTTTTCTGAAATTGCATTATTATTGTCATACTCTTTATTGTCTATGACAATTTGAGCAGGTAAACTATTTATTTTGCAGGTTTTTATCCCAATTATTTCTTTCATGATATCCCAAGTTTTCTTAATATCACCATTTGTGTTTTTTATTTTATTTGAGTAATAGTTTTTCTTTGAATTTTTTTAAATTTTTTCAAACAAGTTTTTATACTGTTTGTAAACATTTAGGTTTGCCTCATTTCTATTTTTTAAGTATTTAATATAAAGTTTTTGTTTTTTTTTTGAGGATTTTTTAATACCTTTGGTGATCCATGGGGAAGTGCATATTATAGCTTTTTAGGAAAATTTTTTCGAAGTTATTATAAGCAGAGTTAGTGTGCCCAAGATTGCATTCATGATATACCTTATCCCACTCTTCTGCCGACAGTGAGTCTTTAAATTGTTGAATAGCAAATTTGTTGATTTTTCTTTTATAAGTTTTAATTTTACAACTATTATTAGATTTTATATCTTGCGTCAAGGAGAAGAAAATAGGAAAATGATCAGATATATCTGCCTTTATTATTCCTGCCTTTAGAGAAGTATCAAACAATGAATTAGTTAATATATTGTCTATTGCAGTGATTGAAGTTGGAGTTACTCGAGTTGGCTTGTTAATAATTGGGAAGATGTAATGTTGAAGCATTTCGTCAAAAAAAAGTTTAGTATTGGCATGTTTATCATATTGTAAACAATCTATGTTTATGTCTCTAATACAGAATATTTTTTTTTGCTCATTGTTGTTTTTTATAAAAATTTGTTTTAAATGATTGGAAAATTTAAATAAATCACCTTCAGGTGGCCGGTAACATGTGGAGACCAGTATGTTTTTTGATTTGTTGCTAGTTTTTTTATTGTAAAAACCTCACTATCGGCATCTGAGATCGAAAGGTCATCTCTAATTTTGGTAACTTGATCATTCCTAATATAAGTTATAATTCCACCTCCCCTTTTGTTAGTTTTTCTTTCAGATTATAATAATTTGTAGTTAGGAATTTCTAAACTTGAATTTATTCTGCATGATTCGTCAGAACACCACGTTTCCGTTAGGCATATCATACTGAATAGATAATCGCATTCGATAAGAAAATGTTTTAGCTTATCCATGTTGCTATTTATACTTCTTATGTTAATGTGTATTACAGTAAAATTACTCTTTAACGTTTTTAGTTCACTTTTAAAAGTTTTTATTTCAAAAAAGGACGAACTAAAATTGTTTTCGTTAAAAAAATGCAAATCAGCGTCAGAAATATCATTAAGTAAAACATTTGCTGAATTGAAAACATTAAAGTGTAATTTTTAAAGTGTAAATCTATTGTTAAAGTTAGTCATTAATTAAAATCATTAATTAATTTTTAAAGTGTAAATCTATTGTTAAGTTAGTCATTAATTAAAATCGTTAAAATTCGCTTCGCTTAATAAAACTTCGCGCGTTTACTTTCTAAAATCTCTACAATAAATTTTATCAAATTTAATAACTGCAAATTTACCTTCGTTTCGTAATCGTTTAACTTCTTCCCAAAGCTTCTTTCTTTCTAACATCGTTTCTTTTGCATAATCTTCATTAATATAAATACCGGTTCCTTTAAGTTTATTTACTGAGCTTAATATTTTATTTTTATCATGATAATTCAAAAGCTTTAAAACGATTGATCTTGGTGTTTTATTATCTTTAACTGCACCAACTCGGTGCGCTCGTTCCACAACTACTTCACTTAATATATTTAGCTTTGTTTTAAAGATGTCTTTTACAGAATATGATGAAGGGTTGAAATATTCTCCAAAATACACAAGATCAAATTAAAGTAATCCTTAAAATTTATGGTGACGAATTTATAGAATTTCGAAGACGAGGAAGTTGATATTGGCGCTTTAGAGACTGGAGAAGGAAAATATAGTAAAGCCCACACTGTTTGCATTGAAAAATCCATTGGATTGTTCTGTTCAGCAATGTTTTGTGGCGCACTTGTGTGTCAGCTAGCTACCAAGGACGTAACGTCAATGTTTGAAGATGCATTGAAAATATAAGAAAGATTGCTATTGAATCCACAAAAGTAGCATATATTCAAACATTTAAAAATCTAAAAAAGCCTCGTATATACATTGCACCAAATTGGGATTCCACTTTTTTGATAATAAAAGATTTTCATACCAACGCAAAATCATATCAAAGGATAAAACACGACTTAAAAATTAACAAGTTAAAACTAAATGGTGCATCATGAAGCTTAATAGATGAATTTTTACCAATACATTCGGCTATGATAAATTTTCAATCACCAAAATTATAAATGAGTGAATTCTACGTTCGATGGATTCAATGAACTCAGAAGATATTGAAGCTGAAAAAGTACGCCGTTTCATTAAATATACTGGAAGAGGAACAAGACAAGGTATTGTTAATGCATCTTCAGAATTAGATGAAGATATTCGTCAACTAATTTTAAAATGGGCTCTTAATGAAGCGCGAGTGATGAACTTCAGTTTGCTTTTAATATGTTAAAACCAAACAAAAGCTCAGGTCTTGATGACATAAGTCTAAGGGTTGTTAAAGAAGTTTTTGATATTATTGAAAAGCCCTTACTAATTATTTTTAATCTTTCATTTAATAACGGAATTTTTCCTAACCTTTTAAAACTAGCAAGAGTAGTTCCAATTTTTAAAGACGGTGATATTTCTAAATTAACTAATTATAGACCTCAATACTTCCATGTTTTTCTAAAATTCTAGAGAGAATAATGCATAATAGGCTATACAATTATTTTATAAAACATAAATTGCTTAATAATAATCAGTGCGGATTTAGAAAAGGGCACTCGACAGAACATGCAGTAATTAAATTAGTTAAAGAAACTTGAAACGGATTTGAAAACAACCAATATACTCTTGGGGTTTTTATTGACCTCTCAAAGGCCTTCGATACTGTGGACCATAATATTCTTCTTTACAAATTTAGAAATTATTGAGTCAAAAATAATAATTATAAATGGTTTTTTTCCTATCTTAATAATCGCAAACAATGTGTATCTTATGACAAAACCTGTACTAAACTAGATAACATTTCTTGCGGAGTTCCACAGGGATCTATTCTAGGGCCTTTATTATTTATTATCTATATAAAAGATGTTTAATTATCTTCTAGTGTATTAAATTTCAATCTTTTTTCTGACGACACAGGTTTTTTATACCTAGCCCTAACCTTTTTATACCTAACCCTAACCCTAACCACTCAAACATAGAATCAATCTTTATCACTATGAATCGTGAGCTTGACAACCTCAATGAATGGTTAAAAGCCAACAAACTATCTCTAAACAAAACTAAAAGCTCTAAATCCTTCTAAATCCTCTAAATCTGAAACTTTGCCTCTATAACTCCCAAATATTTTAATAGAAAAAACTAATTTACAACGGACATTCTGCATTAAACTTTTAGGCGTTTTACTTAACGAACAAATAAGTTGGAAAGACCACATTAATTTATTAGAAAATAAACTTTCAAAGAGTATTGGAATTATGTACAAGACAAGACATATGTTGGATAAAAACTGCTTAAAACTTATCTACTTTTCATTTATCCATAGCTATATCAGTTATTGCAATATTGCGTGGGCCAGCACTTATCCATCAAAATTAAAGTGTATCTTAAATAAACAAGCAAGCCGCCTTATATTAAATGTTAATAAATACACCAGTGCCAATCCACTGCTTAGAAAGCTTGGAGTGCTTAATGTTTATCAGTTAAATATTTACAGTATACTTTTATTCATGTTTGGATTTAAATATCGTATGCTGCAAAATATTTTTGACGACCTTTTTGTTATTATAAATCATAAATATCAGATAAAGTATTCATTGCATAACTATCAGGTACCAAACTTTATTAAAACAGTCTAATTTCTCAGTAACATACCGAGGGCCACATTTGTGGAACTCATTCCTTCCAATTGAAAGTAAAACTATAATTTCACTTCAAACTCTCAAAGTTATTTTTAAAAAACAGTTACTTAATTATGGCATATCTCAAATTCTATTTTATTTTTAATATCTTCTTTTTTTAATTACTAACTTTTCTTTCGTTTGCTAGAAAGCAAACATATTTTTTTTGCTTATTTATCTAAATGTATTTACTTCCTTTTTTTTTATGCATTTATATTTTTATGTATGTAAAAATTTTCTTTTTTTATGTATGAAAAAACGTAAAATGTTTTTTATTTTATTGATATTATAAAACTTTATGATTGATTTATGATAGTGTAAACAATACAATGGGGCTAGATGATAAGACTTTTGTCTTTGCCTTCTCCGGTCATATCTTAATTCAAATTATTTTATAAATAACTTATGAAAATGACAAAATAAATTTAAAAAAAAATAAGAAAAAAAGAGTGACATTAGACGTTGAATTCAACATTCTTGCTTAATGGAAGAAAAATCAAAAAACATAATGGGATTTAATTGTCTCTGTGATTTCTGGATTTAATTGATAAAATAAAATTCGTTTAAAAAACTTTACAATTCACATTTTCTTTTAGTCAAACAACTGTTTTTCTTCAAGGTCTCTTAATTTGCAATAGAATCTTTTCAGATTCAATTTTGTGTTCATAGATACTTTTGAGATTCCAATTTTCATAATGGAAACTTTTGAGTAATTGTCAATTTTTTTTTTAAATAAACCATAACTATTATACTATAAGTATATTATTTGTAATTAGTTATAAATTATTACCAGTTAGTCATCTTAATATGAATTTAATGAGCTAAATATAATTTTTGCAAAATAATTAAAATTCTTCTGCTTAAATGAATTTAATATGGCACGAAATTTTCGAAATTCTGTGAACCTTTATTTTCATCGAATCTTTTGAATTCAATTTTTCATAATAAAATCTTTTTCAGGATCAACTATTAATTAAAAATATCTGTAAATGTTTTTTGTGCTATTGTTTTAAAAGAATAATTTTCAGTAATAAAAACTCAGCTTGAGACGGTTTTTACATTCTAATAAGAGAAATCACTAATAGTAATCAATAATATCAGATACTATCAAATAATGCATAAATACTAGTCAATATTAGTCAATACTATCAAGTGATAAATGGCTAAAAAGGGCAGAAAATGACCTTTATGAAACAACTGATGTTTGTTTATAGGGTTTAAAATAAAAGTTTTATGAAGCATAACTGATTGCAAAAAAGCAACAAATTTGTTAAACTGTTTTCATTTTACTCAAAATATGTCTGATATATTTTGTCAGCAGAAAATTTTTCAGCCATAAAATTATGTCAAAATGCGCAATAAATTTGTTAGATTTTCTCTTCAAGAATATCAAACAGCAAATATGTCAGACATAAAATTATGTCAAAATATGTCAATAGAAAATATATCTAACATATTTTATATCAGTAGAAAATAATTCAGACATAAAATTTTGTCAGAATATGTCAATAGAAAATATGTTGGAGATATTTATGTCAGCAAAAATTAATTCAGACATAAAATTATGTCAAAACGTCGATAGAAAATATGTGGGACATATTTTATGTCGAAAGAAAATTTGTCTCAAACATATTTGACAGATAACAACCCTGGAAAAAATCATACATCCTATGCAGCATTTATCAAATGAATCTCGCTGTTATAAATAAAATTAACTTTGCCAACTTTATTATTAAGAAACAGTTTTACTTTGTGTCTAAACTTTTAGTAGTTGCGAATTTAACATGGTTTGGTTTAGCTCAAGTATATTTTATTTACATAAAATTTTTGTTTTTACTAGCCTGCTTTTTATTACTCGCCAATTAAACGTAATTTAATAGGTTAATTTGTTTAAAATTGATGGAACGAGATTACGTAGTAGTCTAATTAAAAATTATTTAAGTATCATTAGCGAATAGAATTTAACAAGCTCTGCATATCTATGGCTTTTAAAATTATTATTCATTAGATTTTTTAAAAATTATTAATCAAAATTTTTTAAAGAGTTTTGTTAAAAAGTACGAATAACGGTTTAAATTATATTAACATTATTTTGTTTTATTTTTTGTTTTTTTTAAAGCCTTAAAATTTGTAGTCATAAATATAAACTGATTCGTTTAAAATGTACAAAATAAAATTAAGTATTGTATATATAAAACTAAATTTTTTTGTATATAGTAATGTAAACTTATAACAATGTAAAATAAATAGTCATATATTAACGCTATTATTAAAAAAGACCAACTGGTCTTATCATCAAGAAAGCGCATTATCCTAATTGTAATATTTATATACTTAATTTGCAAAAAGTTTCAGTTTTACAGAATCACATAGTGTGATTATTTTTTTTTCCAATTCATATATAATAAATTGTAAAACATTAAAAAACAGATAAATACTGCATTTGAAACACATAAAAGTATTATTAAAATGGGTTTTTGTAATTAAGATATAAACTCATAAACAAAATATAAATAAATAAAATTTAACATTTAGTTTGTTTTAAAGTTAATTACAAGCTAGATTTAGTTTTTAGTTTAATATTCTTTTATAAAATTGTTTATGTTTTAAACAAATATTTTTAATAAAAATTTCAGAGAATTTATAGTTTTTATTTGCGTACTTGTTAGTGTTTTTAAATATCAGTTTGTAGTAAAGATATAGGCCGCGAAATGAAATAGAGAAACGCGATAATTTTGTTTTTTTTGAGTGGTACATTAAAGTTACTTATTCCTCGAGTGTCATATCTTTTTCTATTGCTTTTAAAAAGCACTTAAAAAATGCGATGGGACAAGCTAAAGTTTATATTTAAGCATGAATAGCAAACTTTGATAATTGTTAATTTTATAAACATTAAGAAGTTTTAGCAAAGGTTCAGCATAAGTAAACTTATACTTATTAAAAAATATTCTTGCGGCATGATTTTGATTTCGATAATGTAAATATAAATTGGATCTATGAGTACTTGCACATGCTATATTTCCATACGTGTAATAGGTTTGAATAAACGAGAAACAAAGATGCTTTAAATTTTCTTGGGATAACTTAGGTCTAACTTTGTAAAGCATGCAAATGTTGCTTCTAAATTTAAAATTTAAAAGGTTTTTATGCGCTTTCCGCGAGATATCCTCATCAATTAATATACAGCTTTAACATGCTTTTTACGTATTTCAAGAAAAATGCAATTAAAAATAAAAAAGCAGAAACTCTTTGTAAAACATTTTTTTAAATTAACAATTTTTATGAACTTTTTCATAATTCTTAAAAAATATTCATTCGATAATGTTTATAGGCCTTTAAATAAGTTTATTTTGTAAAAATGTCAATTTTATATTCTTTTTAACTTCAGGCGTATTGGAAAAAAGCTGTAGTATTTTCACTAGAAATTTAGTTGCTCTCGTTCTTTCAGTAATTTTATAATGTATTTTTAGCATTGCTTATGTGATTAGTATTTTTTTCTTTCTTCGATTGGGATGAAATATGGTTTAATTGGTTTTTTCTGTGCTCAATGATAATTTATTTTAAACCAAGTTATAAATTTTTCAAGCTCAATATTTGTTGCTTCAATTAGTTCAGTAATAGGCGTAGAAGTATAAAATAAAATAGTGACGTCTGCAAACATTATGACATCGAGTATATATATATATATATATATATATATATATATATATATATATATATATATATATATATATATATATATATATATATATATATATATATATATATATATATATACAGTGCCGGTTTTAGCTAATACTAGCGCCCTGGGCGAGATTTCTACGGCTCCCCTAGCTCAATTTAACCCCATTAAAAAAAAAGGCAAAGGGTAAAATAACCAATTAGTTTCGCCCCTTTATATTCGGCGCCCTGGGCCATCGCCCGACCAGGCCCTACCCTACGCCGCCACTGTATATATATATATATATATATATATATATATATATATATATATATATATATATATATATATATATATATATATATATATATATATATATATATATATATATATATATATATATATATATATTTATATTTGTGCGTCCGTGGCGCAGTGGTAGAGCACTTGCTGCATAAGCGGGAGATCTAGGTTCGAAGCGAGCCCATAGCGCATTTTTGCGTCACGGTAAGGAAGGAGGCGAAAACTTCCTGGTTAAATGCACTTCCGCGGTGCTCTGTGACAAGACCGTTAGGACTTCTTGGGGCACCTAAAATATATATATATATATATTTATATATATATATACATATATATATATATATATATATATATATATATATATATATATATATATATATATATATATATATATATATATAAATGAATTTTTTAAAAAAATATAAAAATATATAAAATATAAAATATATAAAAAAATATTTAAAAATATATATATATATATATAAAAATATATATATATATATAAATATATATATATATATATAAATATTACTATTTATATATATATATATATATATTTTATATATATATATATATATATATATATATATATATATATATATATATATATATATATATATATATGTATATATATATTAGTGTAATGTAAAAATATATATATATATATATATAAACATATATAAATAAATTTTTTAAAAAAATATAAAAATATATAAAATATAAAAATATATATAAAATATATATATATATATATATAAATATATATATATATATATATATATATATATATATATATATATATATAAATATATATATATATATATATATATATATATAAAAATATATATATATATATATATATATATGTATATATAAATATTACTATTTTTTATATATATATATATATATTATATATATATATATATATATATATATATATATATATATATACATAAATATTACTATTTATATATATATATATATATATATATATATATATATATATATATATATATATATATATATATACATAAATATTACTATTTATATATATATATATATAATATATATATATATATATATATATATATATATATATATATATATATATGCATATATATATATATATATATATATATATATATATATATATATATATATATATATATATATATTAGTGTAGTATAGATACTAATATAATTGCTCTGTTCTTTTAAGAACATTGAGCCCTCTATTGTGTAGAATACTTTTTAAAGTTGTTTAAATATATATATATATATATATATATATATATATATATATATAATATATATATATATATATATATATATATATATATATTAGTAGAAAATCACTTAACATAAATTTTTTTTCCATTTTACACTGTGTTTCATCAACCTTTGTTGATGAAACACAGTGGGCACCTAAAAAAAAAAAATATATATATATATATATTTATATATATATATATATATATATATAAATAAATTTTTTAAAAAAATATAAAAATATATATAAAAATATATAAAAAAATATATAAAATTATATATATATATAAAAAAATATAAAGCACACTCCGCTACGCAATGATTCACTCTCATGCTTCAACATTCATAATATAACTTTAAATCGTAAACGATTACATTTGCTTCAACATCTTCAAAAACCGCTATTCAACATATGGAACGCACTACCAAATGATGTCATCAGAGCTATCAGTGTCGATTGCTTCAAAGCAAAACTTAATTGCTATACCTAGCCTGGCTAGCTGTTGACAGGCTTACTGAAAACGATCGCACCCGTGTAATTCAAATACTAAGTCATATATTTTGGTAATATTAGTTGCTTACTTTGTAATTAAACATCACAAAAAATATTATAAAAAAATAAAAAACTAATAAAAGATTGTTGATTTCACTTTCAAGGGATAAGACAAAAAATGAGGTCGGGATATTTTTTCACTCATAATAATATGGATTCTAATTCTATCTATATATCTAGTTACTTCAATTTATTTTAATTTTTAATATATTTTATAACAGGACTTTCATTATTAACAAAATTGTAATAATTTATTCTGTAAAAATATTTGTCAAATAAATAAGTAAAGTTGAATGTTATTTTGGGATATTTTTTTAATTTGTGCATTTTTATTTTGAGTACTGAAGTTTAAAACACAAATACAGAAGTTGGGCAACTTTTATCTTGTCAGTCAACAAAATGTTTTTTAATTATTGTTAAAAAAATTCGACGGGTGGTGAAGCTTTTAGATTGCGCAAAAAGGAAAAAAGTTGTTAAGAGTTAGATTTTTGAGTTAGTGATATCAGACAAACTGAAATTTAGGAATTTTAATCAAACTTTTGCGATATTTGTATATTATCAACATAATGATATATTTAATTAATAAAAAACCAAGAAAAAGAAAAAACCTTTGCATAATAGTTTTTTTCTTGTTTATTTCAGTCCGCAAAGATTGATTTACTAAACCGTGTTACTGCAGAGACATTCATTTTTAATTTGACACAGGTTTTATGCAACAAATTGACTTTAAATACGATAAAAACATTCTCTCAACCTCATTAGTAAGATACTTCAATTAATTTTTACGGGGTAAACGGTATAGTAAACTGGCAAATTTTTTACTTGTTAAAGTTTTGTTATTTATTGTTATAAAAATCAAAATGATATAATAAAAAACAAGCTTTAATGTTAATAACAAAAGATATCGGTTTAAAACTGTTTATTACCAGTAAACTAAATTAGACCGGAAAAAAAAAGAAAAAACTCCGGTTTTGTTAATATATTAATTTTTTTAATCATCCACCAAAATAAGTATACTGTACACTGCTCCCAGATAGAGGGTTTAGGTTGAAGGTGAAGGTACCTGGGATTTATTTTGGCATAAATATCAGAAATACATACTCAAATACATACTTGGCACTACATATAGCCTAATAAATTTCAAAATATAGCGAGTATATATTTGTTTTTAAGAATTATATTTGTTGTATATATTTGCAAACATGTAAACATAAATATTTAAAATTTAAAATGTGTGTGTAAAGCATTTATGTATTTTAAACGGAAAAAATTAAATTAAAAAAAAAAGTAAATGACTTGAAAAAAAATCATTCGGAGTGCAAAGGTATAGTCTGTTTTGGATGTTGCAACAAAAACAAGCAATGTATACCCCTACAGAATCCAGCTCAAATCGCTTTGAAAAATCTAGTAAGGAAGCATATAGATAAAGATTTTGACGTAAAAGTAGACTTTCCTACTGAAATGTGTCCGAAGTGCAAGACTGCAATATATAAGAAAGAGGTATTTATCTTTTTTTCAAAGGTTCATAACAACTTTAATTGACCTAGGGTCAATTAAAGTTGTTATGAGCCTTTTAATAAAAAACTTGAAGATCAATTAAGAAAACAACAGATCTTAAGCTTATCAATAGCATGCTTGGATTATCTGCTTATGGTGGGAAATATGCATGTGCCTATTGTATAGGTGGAAAGATAAATTATGAGAATTAAGAGCCTTTGGCAATTTATTCTATCAGTATCCACGATTTGTTAATGCTGGGAAACCACACAAGTTAATGCAGAACTATTTTAATGTCATCAACCCATGTCTTTTTGATCAGAGCCCAGACAGCCTGGTATTGGATGTTATGCCTCCACCAGAGCTGCATCTTTATGAGCATATTATCACACAGGTGTCAAGAGTACTATTTTCAAATAAAATCTTAACTAAGTTCTTAGAAAAAAAACTGTTACTCAGCATGGCTACAATGTTGGAGGACTAGATGGACCTAATTGTCAAAAAGTTCTAAGGTCATTGGATGAAATGATAACTGTAGCGCCGCTAAAGTACCACGAGTATAGTAACACACTAAGTGAATATTAATAAATAAAATATTATTAACATATTTAAAGATTTCAACAAGATGAATCATTTTAATTGCGGTGACTGAGATTTGTTTATTCGGCAAGTAATCCTTCTCATGGAATAAAACTGAAAAAAAATTCATGAAACATACTGCTCAATGAGAGTGTAAAGGTTATGAACAGGATAACAGTTAGTTAAGGTGAAGAACTTGTATATATATAAGCTACTATGATTTTCTCATAAATGTCATTTTAATCTCTTTTTTTTTCCTATTTTTTTAAATTTATGTTGGAAATATCAGAAATTTTGATGAGACAACTATAATAGCATATTTTTAAACTACTAAAAAAATTTCTAGCTATTGTTTTTATTTTATAAAAAGTAAATTTTTCTTGGCATTATAAGTTTAATATCAAAGTTTGATTCAAAATTTAACAAAAATGATATATTAATACAGGGGTGGTGGAAGGCAATAATAAGGAAGAAGGCTGCCAAAAATTTTTTTCAAATTTTACAAAACTAATTTTAATAGCTTCAATATTTTCTTAACTCTAAGGAGGAAAATGTTGCTAAGTGGTAACACAACATAATGCGTGTACACGAAATAAATGTGAAAGTAGAAAAACAACTAAAAAATAGTACTCCTCAATTTTTATTTCGAACCAATTAATAACTTTAATACAACAATATAAAATCAAACATTAAAAAAAATTAATTATTCCTGTTGGAATCTAATAAAGTTTTGAGCTTTTGCTTTAGTGCTTTTTCCTCTATATTTGGCAATATAATAAACAGCACAAAGAATTTGTTGATCGTTGTACTTCATATAAGTTTCATAGTCTTCAATAATACAAAAATTTTTAGAAATAAAATTGTCATACAACTTTCTGCGGCGGGTTCGTGCATTTTTTTGTTGAGTTTCAAAACGGTTGGGGACTTTTTATGTTTTGAAAGAATAAAAACCATGTTTGTTTCTCACTTTTGCTACAAAACTATGAAAAAATCCATGCATTTTTGCGCGTTCCCTTAGTGAAAGGCTTGGGTTATTCTTAAAACTGTTAACCAGTTTTCTAACTGATCTGGTGGTGGAAGAAAGGAAGGTTTTCCGCAAATCTGGTGGTGGAAGAAAGGAAAGTTTATATCTTTAAAACCATCCTTTCTTCCACCACCAGATTTGCGTATGATCGATTTTGTTTGAGAAAAACGTCGAGTAACACGTACTAATGATGTATGGATGTATTTACAACAATTTTGCTATCGAATTGTAGCTACTATTAGAATTTTGTAAATATCTGTGAATAATTTTTTCTCTTACCTCTTCTTCTTTTGTCTTTTTTAAAACTAATTTCAAGTTAAATTCACAACACGTTGTAAACAAAATACAAAACAATTAAAAAGATTTTAATACAACCACTGAAAAAAATGACGTGCTTATTCTTTCACATTTATTTCGTGTACGCTTTATGACTGTCATTATTTTAAAATAATAATTTTGCAGCGGTGTTTTTGTTGATTTGGCTTCATTTCCTACTAACAAGGTTAAACATTTTGAAATAAAGTTTAATGGGTAGAGGGAAGGGGAGCTGTAATTCCAATATCCTCTACATTTTTAAATGTGACGGGGCTGAGCCCCCTAAGGTCTGCCTGTTCTGCCAGCTTTACATTTATACATTATCATTATAATTTTAAATAGTAAGATTACTTCTGTTCCATTTGTCTATTTAAGCCATCTGCGGCACCAAAGACAACAAGGTTATTACTGTAAAATATTATCACTAATAAAGGTTAAAAAAGTCATCAAGTTATCAATTTAGGAGCGGCTCTGAGTTTAATTTTTGTTCACCCATAATCTACTGAACCGACATTTAAATTCTAGCAATTCTGTGTAAAAAAATCCAGGTACCTTCCCCTTCAACCAAAACCCCCTATCTGGGAGCAGTGTGTAAAAATACTAAAAAAAATTTTTCATAATTTTTTAGTTATTTCATATTTGTTAATGGTTCTCAGGTTTTAAACCTATTTCCTATTTCATTAGGAGAGCGGCGCATCTAGCGGATCTAGGGTTTTTTTGACGTTTCAGTTGTGATACTTCCTGACCTTGTAAAAACTTTAAAATAAACTATGTTCATGATTACGTGAAATAAGAATGCTTTGCAAAAAATTGCTCTAATTCGAGACTGGGAACAAAAATACAAAAAAATATCCTCCATATTAGCTGTTGTGTTGTCCACGAATTAATAAAATTATTTTATTAACTATCTTTTACTAAATTTAAATTTTCTTTTCATCATTCTTAAGCAATTAAGCATTCGAAAGTTATAACCATGAAAAGTTTTCAACCCATCAAAATGAGGCGCGTGGAAATTTTAAATGGTCCAATCTTCACCTTATTTTAAAAATAATTTCATGCTTTCTTTAGTAAATAAAGTTTCTTGCAGGAAATTATTTTGAGCGATTTCTCGTAATAATGTAAACAAAAAAAGAAACAAAAAGCAAAAAACGATTTAACAATTCCGTTTATAACTTTTTTTTTTATTGAAACTTTGATCTTAAAGTTTTTTAAATATTTTATATTAAAAAGCTTTTAAAAAAAGTAACAATTTTTATTTTTTGCAGCCTTTTAGTTTTTTAAGTTTAGCATACATTACAAAAAAGCCGTTTCAGTATATACTGCGCTACACAATGATAAAACACCCCCTAAAACTTTACAAAACTCTATGATACATTTATGTTAAAAAAAGGTTTTATAATAAATGAAAGCAAAGAGTTTACGACATTATATTATGTAACATTTAACAAAGTTTATATTAAACATACAATAACTTTGGGTAACATTAAATTTGCGGATAACTTTTAACAAAACCTGTAAATGTTTTCATTTTTTTTCTCTTTGAAAATTTCTTTGTCTGCTGCTTCAACCAAAAAAAATATGATTAATTACTTTTTTTTGGTTGAAGTTTTTTTTACAGAAGTTATCCATAGTTAAATAATTTTTTTTTGCCAAAAATAATGCTTTTATCCTATTCCAGTGATACCGTCAAGAGTGGTGGTAACATCGCCTGTTTTCAATTTAGTATATTTTGTATTGTATTGTGAATATCAGGTTATTTTTTTTGTATTTTATTAATTTATTTGTCAAATTTTAACATTAACTGAAAATAATATTAACATACATGTTTTTTGCTACAAAAAAGGATTTATAATTCCACTTAGCTAAAATATAACTAAACTTTGATATTTTGATTTTTAATGTTAATGGCTATTTGATAATTTTGGCCTATATTTTGATAAACTAGTTTTTATTAATAATAACTATAATCTTTATTATGTTATTATCTTTATATTTTTAGCATTCAAAAATGTCACGAAAATATTTGAGAACTCATCCAGACTCAAGAAAATATTGTACTAAACCCAACAACTTAAATTCTTTTCTTTAAGAGGCACCTAAGCATTTCTAATAATCTGATTAAATACAATTCCTACACCATTTTCAATAAACACTATTTTTATTAAACAACACCACTTTTCCTATAACCCCATTAGAATTTTTAAATAATCTGAAAAATAGGTCTGGAGACCTCGCTGGCTATTTCAAAGTTTCAATTTTTTTGTTGATGAAACAATCTTTTACTATTTTAGCAGTATGAACGTAAGCATTATCATGCTGATGGCATGATAATGCTTACGTTCATACAGACAATGACAGAAGCTTCACGTTGTAAAAATTCTTGAACATAAAACCCGTTCCTGACGTATGACCCGCACCATGGTGCATAAAATCTGTTTCTAAATGACGTGTTAATCACCTGGCGGCCCAATAATAATTTTAAATTTTCCTGAACATCTATAGGGATTTGAGAAAACATTAAATATACATCTGAAATAGGAATAATTTCTAAGGTTGATTTTTCAAAGTTCCTTGATATTTTGTTTGATAATAGTGATGTAGATAGCAATATTGATATTGATCTTGATAACTCTTGTGATTCTAAAAGTATTTTAGATTATGCAAGTGAAGAACTGCTACCCTTGTCTGAAGATTTATCAGTTCAAAATTTAGTTTTACCTTTACCATCCATCACAAATACGGAAAAAAACACATACTGAAACTTTTTAGTCCCTGTGTAATAAGAAATAAATTTTACAATGAAGAATATTGAAAATATGTTGCTGGAAAAATAAAAGAACAATATACTAGACTAAACTAAAAAAACGTTAAAAGAACAAGAAAAATGTTTTGCTGTTATAACTGATGCTAATGTTAAAATTATAACAGGAAGACTTGATAAGCTTGAGTTAGACATTACAAACAATGTTTCTAAAGTTAATAACATACTAAATGAATTAGAAGATGCAAATAAAAAAGTAAATTACTTAGAAAATGAATTTAACGAAATGAAAAAATTTATTAATACAAACGAAGAAACTGAAATATCGAAATTTGAAATTGTAAAAGAACAAACTAAAAAATTAAACTCTGAAGTTAAAGAAAAAAATAGCATTTATAAAATAAATAATAAACTAGGAGAAATAGAAGACAGATATCGGCGAAATAACTTTAAGAATCAATAGACTGAAATAGAGTGTACATGAAAGCTGGGAAGATAGCGAGAAAAAAGTTCTTGAATTATTTGAAGAGGTTCTTGGAGTTAAAGGTAGAATATTGTGAATATATAAGGTTATATAATATATATAGGTTGTAGATTTGAATATTGTGAATAGATAAGGTGAATATTGTGAATATATAAGGTGAATATTGTGAATATATAAGGTGAATATTGTGAATATATAAGGTGAATATTGTGAATATATAAGGTGAATATTGTGAATATATAAGGTGAATATTGTGAATATATAAGGTGAATATTGTGTATATATAAAATAGTAGTCAATAGCCTCAACAGTTGGAAAAAAACTGCTGCAATTTTCAGAATTAGCAAAAATGTATGTATAAACATCAAAATCAGAAATGAAAATGAACTTTCATAAAAATTTGTTACCTTGCACAATTCAAGAAAACAGTAAGAGTCCACAAAACTGGCCCAAAATACACTAAAAAAAACCAGAAAAATAGTTCTTAAACTATTAAACTACAAAGATAAAGTAGAAATAATTAAAAATTCTGGAAAATTAAAAAAAAAAAACATTAATATAAACGAAGACTTCTGTGGCGAAACAATAAAAATACGAAAGGAACTGAAAGAAAAAATGTTAAACAAAAGAGCATTAAGAAAATACGCTGTAATTTTGTATGACAAGCTTATTGTTCGGGAATGGAAACCGAAGAAAAGCGATAAAGGCAACAAAGTATCAAAATTTTTTAGTTTTAGTGTTTCGATTTTCTTTAAATGCCTTTTTAAATTATATTTAAAAAAAATAAAACATTCATTTAAAAAGGAAAAATTTAAAAAGAAATTCTTTTATACCAAAGTTTTAAAATACTAAAATGGAGTTAAATCAAATAAGCAATTTTGAATTAAATACTTTTGATTTTTTTCAAATTAATGAATTTGTTCTTGATAAAAGATCGGATCCTGATTTAAACTATTTTAGTGAAGCAGATGCTTTATTAAATAACTGTTTTTATTTTTATAACAACGAAACAAATGAATTTCTTGAGCGAGATTAGTTTAATATGATACATTATAACATAAGAAGCTTAAAATATAAGTTTGAAACTTTTTGCAATAATATTGAGGAAATGTTCAATATTTTTAGCGTAATTTGCATTACAGAAAGTAGCACTGTTGATGTTAAATCTAATTCAAATCTATATTTTCCAGGTTTTAAAATCATACACTAAGCAGGCCATACTAATAACCGCGGAGGTGGAGTTTTATTTTACGTAAACGAAAGAATGAGGTTTATTAATAGGCCTGAGATGAGTTTTTCTGATGCCGACAAAGAAGTTATAGCAATTGAAATCTTAACCAAAAAACCCAAGAATATACTTTTAAGTTGTTGCTACCGACCACCAGCTGGGGACATTAACAATTTTAATTCATTTATCAATGCAAAAATAATAAGGAAAAGTACTAATGAAAAGAAATTAGGCTACTAAATAGGTGACATTAACTTAAAGCATTTGAGTAGTACGTAAATTCCGGAATTAAAAAGTTTTTCAACGATGTATTTGAAAATGGTGCAATTCCATTGATAAACAAACCAACTAAAATAACTTTAACATTAGCTTTATTAATAGATAACATAACAACGACAGATACAGTATTGGACAAAACATTTGCAAATAACATCGAACAATGCTAAAAACTGTTCCTTATTTTACATGCCTTAAAAACAAAACGAACTATACTACAACAGCAAACAGTTCAGGAGTCTGGAGTTATAGCATGCCATGACATGAGCAATCAGTTGACAGGTGACAGCACACAGGCAGAATTTCGTTGACAAGTGCCATTTTGCATCGGACAAAACAAGTGCAACTTTTTTTGTTTGTTTCATTTAATTAAGTCTGGTCTGTGTCAATGTCACGGAAATTTTTTAATAATTAAAGGAAGTATCCAGAAGTTTTCAGAAGTTTCTAGAAGCATGCAGAATCCTTTAGAAGTTTCCGTAAGAAGCATCTGGAAGCATCCAGTAGCATCCAGAAATATCCAGAAACATTCATAAGCATCCAGACGCATCCATTTGCTTCCAGAAGCATCGAAAAGAAGCATCTAGAATCTTCCAGAACAGGTTCACACAGCTTTATTTTACTATATAAGAGACATGTAAATTGACATGTAATTCAGTCAATATATGGAAGTCAATCAGTCAGTATTATCAAGACAGTTTATCAAAGTAAGTTTTATCAAAGTGTTTTATAGAAGAACATCAATACAAGAAATGAAATACAACAAGTGTTTCATTACATTATTACAGTCCACATCCAACCAAGACGTTGTGTTCCGCAGAGCATTATTGTATCATCACAAGGTAAATGTAACACGGTAAGCCTTGAGAAGCGTGATTATTTATTTTTATTATTTTTATGACTTCAAGTGTAAAAATGGCTCCCGACAGTCTTGGATTGGAACTAAGAAAGAAAATTATTGGCGATTACGTAAGTGGAATGTCACAAAAAAGTATTTGTGAAAAATATCGCGTGACAAAATGGACCGTATCAAGACTATGTTCCAAATATCGTTTTACGGGGAAGCTGGCAGCAGATAACAAAGGTGGAAGACCGCGTTCCACCACTTCTAGAGTGGATTCTATGATTGTCAGATCCATCAAGAAGGATCCCTGGATATCATCAGTCGAGATACAAAAGCAATTAGAGTTGCCTGTATCGGATCGAACAATCAGACGACGTGCTGTTGAAGCCAGATTGTTATCTCGACGCCCTGCAAAGAAACCGCTGATTTCACTAAAAAACCAGAAGAAAAGACTCCTGTTTGCTACATCTCATATTGACTGGAATGTGCAGAAATGGCGAACTGTCCTGTTCAGTGATGAATTGAAGTTCAACATCATTGGGAGCGATGGCATTTGCCGTGTACGTCGATCGGCCGGAAAACGCCTCGATTTACGTTATTGCCATAAGACTGTGAAGCATGGTGGAGGCAATGTAATGGTCTGGGGGTGTTTTTCTGCTGACGATCTAGGTCCAATACATCGAAACGATGGAATAATGGACCGTTTCATGTATAAAAATACCCTGAAAGATGTTATGTTACCTCATGCTGAATGGAATATGCCAATAAAAACGGTTTTTCAGCAAGACAACGATCTGAAACACACTGCAAAAGTAGTCAAGCAGTGGTTTCAAGACAACCACCTATCAATGATGGATTGGCCGCCTCAATCTCCGGATCTCAACCCTATAGAGAACCTGTGGGAGAACCGCAGAATTAATCGTGAAGGTGTTCGTAATAAAGATCAACTGTTTGAACAAATCCAAAAGGCCTGGGCAGCGATTCCACAAAGTTTCATTGATCATCTGATCGAATCTATGCTTCGAAGATACAAGAATATGATCGACAACAAAGGATTCGCCACGAAATATTGATAGCGAAATACAGCTTGGTCAACATTTTGTCGAGTTGCACTTGTTTTGTCTAGAAGCAAATCAACTTTTTTTAATACTTTTGATTAATTTATTAGTTTTCGTGTACAAATAACGAACTTTGTGATGAATAAAACTTGAAGAACTTTGTCTCTAAACAGTTACATAGTTATTTCTCTAAATTGAAAAAATGCAGCACTTTTATATAAAGAAACTAAATTAGCATTATTTGGTTGCACTCGTTTTGTCCGATACTGTATATTTAATGCATCTCTTAAAAAAGGTATAATTAAAAATGACATCTCAGATCATTTTCTAATTTTTTTCTCAATAAATGTTGATACTGAACTACCGCCCAAACTAAAACAAGTTTTCTATAAACGCTGTTTTAATGCAGCAAATGTTACATCATTCAAAGAACAAGTATCGTTGCTTCATTGGAACCATATTAATCCTTTCTTTGACCCAAATTTATATTTTAACTCATTATATAAACTTTCTTTGAAATATATGATGTGAACTTTTCAAGAAAAAAAATAACTTTAACAAATAAATGTATCAAGTCATCTTGGATTACAGAAGCTCTAAGGAAATCTTCTAAAATTAAACAAAAAGTTTACATTAAATATTTGAAATCAAAATCAGAGAAAAGTAAGATAATTGATAAAAATTATATAAAGCAATTCAAGAGTCAAAGGAAAAACTTAAAAAAAAAATACTTCGCAAACTTGCTAGATAAATTCAAACATAATTCAAAGCGCACATGGCAAATTCTAAATGAAATTACAGGAAATCTTAAAATAAAACATGCAACTTGCCTAAAGTTAACAATAACTTTTATACAATCCGAAAGATAAAGCAAATGAGATAAATAACTTCTTTGTAACTGTTGGGTCGAATTAAACTAAAAATATTCCAAACATAACTAATACAATTTTTTTTTTTTTTTTTTTTTTTTTGTTCTTCTTATTACAATCTGAATGAAACTCGTGTTACATGTTAAAATAAATCGTTAAAATATATTATATAAATACTAAAATATATATATATTTTTTAATATTAAGAACGCGGAGACTCGCAGTAGACTACTAGGTCTTGTCATCGAGAACCGCTAGAACGTTAAATACAATAAAATAAAGTAACAAGATAAAAACTCTTGACTTGACAAAAATATAAATATCGTTCGTGGTCAAATATATTCAAAACTAAAATATAAAGCTATCTTATGAAGCCATCAAACCAAGCATTCAAAAATAAAGAAATATGTCATCAATTTTAAAAAATATTTCTTTTAGTTTTTTTTTTAATACTGGATAACTCCATTCATGAGTAAAATCAAAATTTTTTAAGACTTTTTTGTTCCATAAAAATGTTCCACGGAATGGAATGCAGGATTTGTCGATATTTGTTTTACATTTTTGTTGTCGTATAAAATTATTATTTCGGAGTATATATTTGTTTTTTTCTTTACATGAATATAAATCACTAAAAGAAACTGGCCATAAATTAATTTTACATTTAAACATAAAACAAAGAACGTTGAAAATATTAACCTCATAAATATTAATAATGTTCATGTTAAATAAAAGAGGCTTTGCATGAGTAAAACGATCTTTTAAATTTATAAGATGTGCTACATGCTTCTGTTGACAATGGAGAGGTTTTAACTTACTTTTGTGCGTACTCCCCCAGGCGACATTGCCATAACTAATATGACAGTGTATCAAAGAGTAATATAACTTAATTAAAGTATGTCTCATTAAAATACTTCTTGATTTATAAAGAATTCCAATACTTTTGGATATTTTATGGCATAAGTTATCGATATGGTACTTCCACGAAAGATTTTCATCTATAATGATACCTAAAACATTTGTGTACGTGATTCTTTTTATAGGAATGTTATCAAGAATAAGCACAGGCATTTTGCATGGTAGAATATGCTTTTTTGAAACTGGATGAAAGAGAATATATTTGGTTTTTTCAATGTTTAGCGAAAGTTTATTTGATTTGAACCAGTCTGAAATTTTTTTCAGTTCAATATTCATATCATGAAACAAATGATTGATGTTTTTGTTGGATAGAAAAAGATTGGTATCATCCGCAAACATTATTGTCATTAAGTTAGAGGCTCTATATAAATCATTTATATAAATAAGAAAAATAGTGGCTAAAGTATGGAACTCTGTGAAACTCCACATCCTATTTCTAAAATATTTGAAGGGGTAGATTCATCAATGTAAACAAACTGTTTACGATTTTTTAAGTAGTTTTTTAATAATGTCAAGACTTCACCGGTGATACCATATTGTTTCAGTTTTTTTATGAGAATGACGTGATTGATTGTATCAAAGGCTTTAGATAAGTCTATAAAAACGCCCTAAAGTAAACTGTGATTTTTCAAAGGAACTTGTAATGCATCGAGTGAGTTGAATTACTGCGTGTTCTGTTGAGTTATTCTTTTTAAAACCATACTGATTGTTATAGAGTATATTATTAACAGAGAGATGATTAAATATTTTGTTAAATAAAATTCTTTCAAATATTTTAGAAAAAACAGAAAGAACTGAGATTGGACGATAATTATTTACATTTTTTAGTTCACCTCCTTTGAATATAGGAGTAACTTTTGCTACTTTCAGTTGTTCAGAAAAAATTCACTGATTTATTGAACATTTAAAAACCTTAAATAAAATATCTTTTATGTTGTTATATGAACTAATAACTATGTTTCCACTGATGTCGTCTGGACCTACTGCTTTATTAGATTTTGGCATTTTAAAGGCACTTTCAAATTCTGAAAATGATACTTCAAAAGCATTTAAATTTGTTTTAAGTGGAAAAACACAATTAATTATAGGATTTAGCAAGTCTGGAATGTTTTTAGATAAATTTGGGCCAACAGATACAAAAAATTTATTTAACTCACTAGCTATTTCTTTTGGGTCACCAACATTATTACCATTAATTTTTAAACTTTTAGCCAAAGAACACGATTTTAATTTGCGATTACCTGTAATTTCTGCTAAAATTTGCCACGTGCGTTTTGAATTAAACTTATGCTTTTCTAACATATTTAAATAATAATTTTTTTTTGCAGCTTTTTTTTGACTTTCGAATTGTTTAGCGTATTTTTTGTATAAAATTTTGCTTTCATCTGTTTTTGTTTTTAAGTATTTTACATACAGTTTTTGTTTTATCTTAGAAGACTTCCTTATGTCCTTATTTATCCACGGTGACTTTAAACTTTTATTAGATTTACATATTTCTTTTTTTTGGAAAATTTGCGTCCTAGATATCAAAAAAGATTTTGAAGAAAGTGTCATAGACTATTGTTTGCGTCACTTTTAAAGTGGATATTTGTCCATCTAATTAAGGATAACTGTTCATTAAATGATTTCAAACTTGTTTCATTAAAAAAACGCTTGGAAAAAATTTGTTTTTGTTGTGGTAGTAATTTAGGGCCAATATTTATTGAGAAGAAAATCGGGAAATGGTCAGAAATGTCATTTTTTATAATACCAATTTTAAGAAATTTATTGAAAATATCAGTAGTTATAATGTTATCAATTATAGAAGCTGACGTAGCTGTCACTCTTGTTGGTCTGCTAATTAATGGAACCGCACCGTTTTAAAATAAATTATCGTAAAATTTTTTTATGTTGTTATTAGTGTGATATTCAAAACAGTTTAAATTTACGTCACCTATTAAATAGTGAAACTTTTTTTCCTTTAAACCTTTTTTTAAAATGTCGTTACACAAAAATGATGCGAAGCTTTCGGTTTTACCAGATGGTGGGCGTAAACAGCAACTTAAAAGTATATTTTTAGAATTACCGGTTTTAATTTCTATTGTTAAAACTCCAATATTGTCGTCAGAGATACTCATATCAGGCCATGAAACACATGTTTTCTTTTATATAAATAAGTACACCACCGTTTATTTGCTTTTCGCACTAGCGGGATCATGTTAAAACCTGTAAGACAGAGATTAGAGTTGAGTTTAACATCATCAGAATCGCACCACGTTTCAGTTAAACAAATTAAGTTAAAAATATTTAAATTTTCTTCTATAAAAATAAATAAACTTTCAAAGTTTTTTTTTACTCCTAATATTATTATGAACAACATTAAAATGATCCCGCTCTAGAAATTCTTTTATTTCTTTGTTGTAAAAGTACAAGCATTTAGTTTGCAGTGCAACTGATTCATGAAAATAATTTAAATCTGGATCTGAATCAATATCAATGACTAATTCATTTGTTAAAATAAATTACATGACATTGAGTCAAATTTTTTGTGGTAATTTGAATCCATTTATATTTTTATAGCAATTGAATAAAAGGATTTCATTTTAAAATTTAAAAATCACGAGTAATAAGTTTATTATAGATTACTTTGGAAAATTTACCTTTTGCTTTTAACTCGTTTGCTTCTTTAAATAATCTTTTTCTTACTTCAATCGTTCGTTCACTGTAATCTTCGTTTACATATAACTTTTCGTCCCATAGCTTTCGTTTAGTAAAGTTGTCCAACACTGCCGACTTATCTTTAAAATTTAAAAACTTTGCTACGATTGTTCTGTTAATCTTTTTTCTGTTAATATTTGAACCTATTTTTCCATGTAACTCAACACTAAATATTGATATTTCATTAAAAGAATTTGATATTGCTTATAAAATGTTAAAAATTAATAATGCCATAGGCTATGACAATATAAATGGTAACATTATAATCGATTCATATGAGATAATTAAAACTATACTCTTTCAGATTTTTCGGTGCGCAATAAAGCAAGTAATTTTTTCCCGATCAACTTAAAATAGCTAAAGTAAGACCTATATTTAAGTGAGAAGAAACTACTAACATAACAAATTATTGTCCAATTTCTGTTCTGCCTTCTCAAAAATTTTAGAAAGAATCCAGTACAATAGGTTGTACGAACATCTTTCTATTAATAAAATTTTACACAATAATCAAAAAGGATTTAAAAAAAATAAATCCACAGAAAAAGCGATACTTCATCTAACACGAAATATCGCGGATTCCTTTGAAAAATCTCAATTCACTCTTGGAATTTTCATAGGTTTGTCTAAAGCCTTTGATACCATAGAACATTCAATTCTTAGCAAAAAACTAGAGCATTAATGGAATCACAGGAAATTTTTTAAATTTACTAAAGAGTTACTTCTATAATTGTAAGCAGTTTATCCAAATTAATGGTTCCTTGTCTAGAAATTTTTTGAATATAACCTGTGGAGTTCCACGGGAATCTATACTGGGACCTCTTCTTTTTCTTATTTATATTAACGATTTCTTTAAAGCCACTAAGTTAACGACAATAATGTATGCTGATGACACTAATTTTTTTAGTTTTTGTTAATTAATATATTTTGTATACGATTTTTAAATACTGTAAACGGTTCTTGACAATTCTTGTAAACGGTTCTTGATAACAGGACCACAAGGCCCTCTACGAGTATCCGTGTTCTTATATTTGATCTATGTATTACGATTGAATATATAATAGCAAAAAACAAATATAAAAAAAAAATACTCCTAAAAATCAATATTTCTGCAATATTATTTCTTTATGAGGAGAGAGAGATAATAACCTGATTATAGAATCTGAAATTGAAGAAGAAATTTATGAGAAACCATCTAGTGGTATAAGTATAGAATCTTATAGTGAAATAGAATATCATGAAACTCAACAACTATCTTTTAATGTTTCACAGCCACAAAAGCGTGTGAAAACCAGAGATAAAAGTAGAAATGCAATTTGTTTACATTCTTTTGGTTGTGTTGCTCTAGACTTAGGTGCTTGTTATAACTAACAGCCTAACCAAAGCCAAATTAAGGTTAGGTTTTATTGGTTGTGTTGTTCCTGATCAAACAGAATTACGGTTAGGATGTTGATAATGTGGAAAAATCTAATGACACTTTTCCATTCATATTTTTACCCAAGGTCTAAATGTTATAGGAGTAAACAGTACTCTTGACTTTTTTGAAGCTTATTTAATCAATCCTATTTTAGAATATATTCACAACACTTTAGTGTGGATAAAACCCTTGTTATTTTTGAAGGCAGATTGCATATTCTTCAATATATAAAGACAAAAAAAGCACGATTTGGAATATGAATTGTTAATAGCTGATGATATTACACTTGATTTTCTAGTGTACTATGGTACTGGGATGCATGATTGGTACTATGGTACTGGGATGCACAAAAATTCTACAATGCCTTTAAGCCAACGTATACCAATAGAGCTGATAGGACCATTTCTGAATAAAGGTCATAATGTATTTACTGATAATTGCTTTACAAGCCCTTCTCTTGCCAGCTTCCTCTTGTCCAAGAAGACTTATATTTGTGGAACTATTCGCGCAAACCGAAAACACTGCAGCAAAAAAATATTAAATAAGCAACTTGCAAAAGGGACTGCTGTTTTTTACAAAACTCACACTGAAGACAAAAAAATGTTAGCGCGCAAATATCGTGCAACTAAAGACAAATCGGGTAACAAACAAAAAGTTGTTTACATGCTTTCAAAATATCGCAATTCAGTGATGGTGGAAACAGGAAAATCTGATAAAGATGGTAACATTATTCTCAAACCATCAATGGTTAAGTCATACAATATGCATTTGGGTGCTGTTGACCGGGTAGACCATCAACTACATGGAATTCAGGCTCTTCAAAAATCCTTTAAATGGTAAAAAAAATTAGCTTTTCGTCTAATTCTTCAATGTAGTTTAAATTCACAAAAGATTTATACACATAGTACTGGCAAGTATATTTTATACTTTTTTGGTGAGTAACATAAAGCTAATATTTTCATTAACCCAAAAAAAGAAATTGACCGCCAAAGAAAAACGGAAACTGACCGCCAAAGGACATCCTTTGAAAAGTGTTTTTGTTTTTGATTTCTGTCCATCACAACCCGGGTTACATCCTGATAAGTGTTTTCAAATTTATCAAATTGTTTTGGACAATTCCTAAAAAGATATTATGTATATTTACTCATACATAAAATGTTTTCTCAAGCCAAATACTTATATATTTTATTTTAGGAAGATTTCAAACCACAAGAATCCATTGCGGTTCCATATATAATACTCCCTCTGTTCTAAAATACTGTTCCGATTTCAAATTCAATTTTGAATGTAAATTGGAACAGTATTTCGGAACGGAGAAAGGAAAATTTTTTTTTTTTACAAAAAAGCGTGAATTTTATATTTATTATGCATAGCTGTATTAGACAGTAACTTTTAAATAATACGTGTATGCTAAATTAATTTTTATATTTAAGCTATCATTAATGTAGCTTTATGAAAATAATATAAAGAAAAGACAAGCATTTATAATATATTTGTAAACTAACTTTAAAATAACAATGTAAATTTATAATCCTTAATGCCTTTATTTTGCACAAAAGGTATCGCATAATTTAGTGAACCTACGAGAACCTATATTGAGTGCTTAAACTAGTAAATGGAATATGTTTACAACCTATTAGAACTATATACATTGCCCCTAAATTTGCCTTTTTGGGTTTGTTTAAAAATTTGAAACATCTTAACGACTTGGGTTTGTTTAACATTTTAAAACATTTTAAAACAAGTTTAAGTCTTATTATTCGCTAAATATTGACTTCCTCAAAATGTTATGTTTTTTATTCACCCAAACAAAAATAAAGGATATTTTGTTACCAATTCAACACAAATTAAAAATAAATAAATAAAAATAAAATAAAATGCACGCACGCAAATCATAATACAACTAGAAAAATCAAAACAAAATTTTATCACAATAATATTTAAAATATGTGTACCTTAGAACTAGATTGTTTATGTGTATCTTACGTAATACCCCAACGTTCACGATGATTAGACTTACTCAATCTTTTACGAGTTCCCTATAACAATATAACTTATCTTAACAAGTCCTTCATAATATATTCAACTAATGCTTCCTAAATTTAATTTTTTCAATTGCTTCTTCTTTTTTAATTGAGTGTTATTTTTTCTGTTAAATATATTTTAACAGTATTTGGTTAAATATAATCTTTTGTAACGGTAAAAGTATATTTTGCTTCTATTACGATGTAAAAAAATGTATCTAATATGTAGTTGCAAAAATGTAAATGAAAAAAAAAACTTATCCCAATAAATAAATCTTTCTTTTCATCAATATTAAGACTCCTAGTTTTTGTAGATATCAAATTTGAAGATTCTGAGTGCAAAAACTTGAAAAAAGTATATCGTTAAAAGTGGAAAGCTGCAAACAATTATATTACTCATTTTTAGAAAAGTAATGAGAACTGGCTAGCTTAAGATTTTAAACTTACATACAATACATTAAATACTAGACCATCAGTTAATGAAGTTAGGAGGTCATGTTGTTCTTTTGTAAAAGCATGTTACAGAAAAAAAAAAAAAACCTTAACAATGTTGTTAACAGTTAATCAAGTGCTGAGTTACTTCATGCAACAAAATCAAAACTAAGAAATGAGTTTTAATACAAATCTGCCTAAAAAATAGCTTAAATTTCAGATAAAAACACATTGAAACTGATAAGAAGTGAAAACTATTTAATAATAGAGGTTTATCAAAATCAACATATCAGCTTTTAAGAAGTGGTGCTAAAGAAAATGGCTGCCACATGTATCCGTTATATAATGATACGAGATTTTACAATGCGCTCGCAAAATTATGATTAATGGCCATGCAATAATTTTAAGACATTATCTACCAATCGAAATAATGTCAGAAAAGGCCCTAGAGGCGCAAACTAATGACATAGATATTAAAATATTTAAAATATACAAACAACAACATGGATCTATACTGATAATATCGTATGCGACTGCATATTTTGTAAAAAAGATATTTTTTGACTAAAAGTATATTAGAATAAAAACATAAAGTTGAAAAAAATATTTATTAAAAAGTTTTTAGAACGAAATTTATCACATTTTTTTTAATATGTCCTCACTCGCAGCTTTAAGATTACTCAGAAACTAATAACGGGTAATCTGGATATAGCCAAAATAATTGTGAACATGCATAATTTGGCCTATTGGAAAATACAAACACATGTCATAAATGCGAATAAGGTATAAGTGCGCCAATAAAAATTGCAAACACTGGCATAATTGCAATTCGGCATAATTTCGAACTGGCATACAGTTGTAAGTGCAACCTTTAAATTTTTATAATAAAACTAAAATACATACAAAACGCGATATGGAGACACTCTATATCACTCTTTTTAAGTAAAATAAACTTTGGGGGAGTCTTCCAAATTTATAAGGTGTGCTTTTTTTATTTGTATTAAATTGCTAAAAATAACTTAAACATTTCCATAACTTAAACAAAAATTTCAAAGCTATGTCTTAAAATTAGGCATAAACTTTGTATGGATGTAAGTTCCACAATACATTTTACGAATGCCTGTGATGGAACATCAAAAATAAAAGCTCTGATTTTAACATTTTCATGTTTCCCATCAACATACAGCCCATGATTAAGCAATTTGTAAGTATCAAACATAAAATCACTTAAAAACTCACAATACTACATGGTTTGCTTATAACAAAACAGATAGTAACAATAAAAGATTAAACAAAACGTTTTACAACTCTTCAAAAGTTGTAAATTAGACGACATATACAACGGCAAATCATTTTCATTTTAATTCATAGGTAAACTTATTTCAATTCTACAACTCGCAAATACCAAAATAAGTATATAAATAATAAAAAAATAAGACTTTCTTAACCAAAATAAGTATATACACCACTACATTTTTCAACAATGCTAACTATACGATGAGTAGCCAGAAGAGTGCGTGGATCTATGTACATATATGTATGTATATATAAGTATATATATATATATATATATATATATATATATATATATATATATATATATATATATATTTATATATATATATATATATATACATATATATATATACATATATATATATATATATATATATATATATATATATATATATATATATATATATATATATATATATATATATATATATATATATACATTAGACTGCTACATTTTAAGGTCATAAAAAACCTTAAAGTACCATGAGTATTATTGTTTGCGTCGACACCTATTTTATTGGTTGAGTTATTTTTTTTTGAATTTGATTACTTTTAGGGGTTGCTCAAGTGCCTCAATTTTTTTTACCCTTTTTTATTACTATTTTTGGAACATTTAAGCGAATTCTTGAACTCAAAAATAAATCAATTTCTTATCTTTCCTGAGTTTCTTCTAAATTAGAAGAAGCAAATAAAAATGCATGGCACTTTATTTATTTAAAATAGTTTGTGTAAATCTTCAAAATCTCAAATTTATGAAATTTTTTTCCAATTTTCGCGCAACCCAATCAATTTTTACATATGTTCATTTGGAGAAAACACCAGAATTATTGCATAAAACGTCTAGCAATTTTATTTATCAAATTTCTTAATAATGGTTTTCTATTTTAAAAATATTGTGTTATATTTTTACAGTTTTTTTAAAGGAGATCTTGCTTTTTCGTCCATGCTTCCTTTTGTAGTTGTGCAAGAATAAAAATGAATCCGGTTCTCTTTCTTTCTGCCAAAATCAATGCTGCCCTTAATGATTTTAACAGTTGTTTCAGAGCAATCATTACCAACAGCAAGATTTAAAACAGTGTTCTAAACTTTTATGTAGAAATTTTTTCCCTTGACAGTGACTTTTACTCTGTTTTCATCCAATGAGAGTGACTTTTACTCTGGTTTACAAATGTTTAACGAAAATGGGTACCACATATGCCAGCTTAAACGTATTACAAACTTAATTGGAAATTAAGTTTGTAATACGGTCCCTAAAAATCAACAAAATTCAATCAGACTCTCTTAACCTTTCTACTGTATCGTTACCGTCGATACCATCACTATCCCCTAAACTTAGGAAAATATTTCGGAAAGCTGGCTATAGAGAAGTCTTCAAATCGAATCCAAATTTAAGAACATTACTAAAGTCAAAAAAACAAAACTAAACTGCCACATAATAGTCAACCCAGAACTTATTTGATTGAATGCAAATGCTCAAAGAGTTACGTAGGCGAAACTGAACTTTAAATTAGGACTCAAACTCAAAAACATCAAAAACTTTTAAGCGAGGGAAAACGTTATGAGTCTGCAATAGCTGCCCATTATAAGTTTTATACAAGAAATAAAGTGGGGAAACGTAAAAACTTTTAAAGTTGAAGCAAAAAAATTTGATCGAAAAGTGCGTGAAGCTCTTGAAATACAGAGGTTCCAATGTTCACCTTTACATGGTGGAATTAATACATCTGTGGTTTTACCCGTGTGGTCTTCATATATATATATATGAAGACCACACGGGTAAAACCACAGATGTCACATTTTTCTCATTTTGAGAAAAATGAAATTTAGTGTTTCGTGACATTAGATATCTGCTTATTAATGATATATTTAATTAAAAATATTTTTTTATGACTATTTAGTCCTAACACAATATATAAATGCAATTTTTGTGCTAAATACAAGAATAATTTATTCACAGTGTTCTTTTGAAAACAAGACACTCATTTTAAACATCTGTGGTTTTTTTTCCGTTGTAAATTCATTAACTTATAAACCACGTTAGCTTCTAACCTTTTAGAGCACTTATTTTACTTATTAACACATTGTAATATACAACCACTACGTACTGAGTGTGTGATGGGATTATAAAGCTGCCCCCCCCTCCTTATTTACATTAAAAAAATTCAAATAAAAAAACATATGAAAGTTTAACTTTTAACTTTATACAAAATATCATTGCAACCTTTTCTCTTCCCCAACCTCATCTACCATAGATGATTCCATGATGTCTTTGTACCATCACTTTGTATCAAGTTTGTATAAGTCATACAAAAACCAATTGTGAACACACTGTTAATAAAAATGTGTTTTTTTAATTTCAAAGAAAAATAAAATAAATTTTTAAAAAATAAGATAAAAAAATTTCAAATGTCTTATTTTGACCAGTTAGAAAATGTTTAATGAGTTTTGAAATTTTTAACAAAAAAGAGACAACAGAGCTATGTATGCTTGTTTCAGTTTATCAGGCACTTTCATCTTTGATCTAAACATATAGGATGTAACACACATAAAATTAAATATTTTTTTCCATATAATTCAATTTTAGCTAGCCTTTAACTTTTTATTTTCTTTAAGTGAACATGTCTTAAATAAACAAACAACCAAGAATTATGGCATTAAAACTCTGCAAATTTCAGAAATTTTTTTTGTATCATGTTTGTATATAATATTCAATTATTATGGCTTTTTGTGAGATTGTCTAGTGTTTCTGACAGACACTTTTGATTTGCAATGGCCATGTTTCTATCACATTCTGTAGGTGTCATGCCTATACAGAATGTAACAGAGTTCTAATTAGTAGTGAAATAGTAATGCTGTCAAGTTTTTCAGTTTTATGAACTAGATAATAAAATCGATCTAAAACTTTTCATTTTATACTTTGCCTAGATCATAAATTCTAAATTAGTTTGATATCTTTTATATTTGAGATAATTGATAATTTAAAATCATGCTGCATAGAACATACATCATCAGACCATCTGTTTCCAATAGTCAAAATCAGTATATTGAGTCGATTTTTTACATTGTTAGGATACAAAAGGTACACTTTATCAATAAAAACAAAAGTTGAAATTCAAGAAAAAAATTTTTTCATTATAAAAAAAAACTTATTATATATTCTTTTTTAAATGTTTTTCTGTGAACGTAATGTTGTTTACTTTATCCGACGTAATTTTCTTAAGGATAAAAGTTAATCATGTGACTTACGCTTTTATTATTATTGGTTTAGTTATAAATAACTTGGATAACTGTGTTTTTTACGCGGTAAACATTGGACATCAATGGTTGTTACTAAGTTGCCCTTTTTTTTAAATGACCGTAGAACCTTAAAACATAGTTTTTTTTGTAATGAATTTTCAAACTAAAATAGCTTAGTACTAAAATATCATAAAAATATATAAAACTTGAAATTTTCAAAAAGTGGACATCTGTGGTTTTACCCGTGTCGTCTTTATATATATATATATATATATATATATATATATATATATATATATATATATATATATATATATATATATATATATATATATATATATATATATATATATATATATATATATATATATATATATATATATATATATATATATATATAAATTTATAATCGGCATAGATTTTTGTACGGTATTATTTTTCGCAAGTATTTTATCTTTTTCCGATTTTGAACTCATTTTTTTTTTACATTCTGAATAAAAAGGTGCTAAAAATATCGACAATTTCAGATGAAACATAGCTTAGTAATCAGAAGCATGAAACTATAACGTTCTGCAGAAGTATTAAAAAGTGGGTGTCTGAAAAAGGTAGCCCGATAACTAGTTGTCTGAATTTGTAGGTAATTGTAATATTTAGTAATTTGTTATGGGTCTTTCTTGTTTAATTCTAATGTTCTTTATTAAACAAAAATATACATACTGAAGTTTATTATGGTGAGTTTGCACCCTTTAAGTTACTTTCTAGGGTGTACACGCGGTCTTTGCACCTGCAGCTACGGATTATTCAGTATTAGGGTTAGGGTTAGGATAATCAATCAATAATTTATTTCTGAATTAAGATTTTACATTCAAGGATGTTTACAAATAGTAAATTTACTAAATTAAAGTAAACACCTGGTAATGTTAAAAATATCTAATTCAAATAAATATAATGTTAATTTTCATAATATATAATATAACATAAAAATAACGGTCTTAATAATACTACTAATAATAATAACAATATAGCAATAATAATAATAATAATAATAATAATAATAATAATAATAATAATAATAACAATAATAATAATAATAATAATAATAATAATAGATACATAATTTGTTATAGCGATATTAAATATCACGAAGTTTACATACCTATATACTTCTGATTTAATCTCATTTTTAGGATGGAGCTGCTAGGAAGAACTACATTAAGCTGAAAGAGCCTGCACTTTTGGTGCTTTTTAAGGATAAGTAGAAACTTCTTACTCCTAGAACAGTCCATCATGCTCGCTTTATAGCAAAAAGTAGGAAATTTGTTTATTAATTTAGGTTCGCAATAGGAAAAAATTCAAAGTAAGGAAACTGTAACTTTAGATCGAAAATAAGGAGTTTGCTGTGCATTATAAAATATAAGGATTTTCAATAAATAAAGATAAAACTTTAAAAAAATACGGTTGTTTTTTGTCGTTATTTACTACCCAAAGCTCCAACTTATAATGGATGCCATACCTACTTTGACAAAGCGACTGAAACATAAATTTACTAAAGTGACAACTTTTGTGGCTGTGTTCTATACTACCTGGTTTCTCGAAGCTGAACTATCCGCTGTGGCTCCGTGTGAGGTAGACCCCAACTTAACTAGTATGAAATATATATATATATATATATATATATATATATATATATATATATATATATATATATATATATATATATATATATATATATATATATATATAAATATATATATATATATATAAATTTATTAGGGTGTCCCAAAAATATATCATAAATTGAATTTTAATGTGCGGAATACTACATCATTTAGCATAATTTTATCCATAAAGAAAAAGAAAAAATAGGTTAAGTTTTTAGCTCAAGGGGTAGGTTATTTAGGTGAATTTACTTTTATATAATAATTTATTATAAATAAATTTTGATTTAAAATTGATTTTTATCCGAGTCAAATTTGATCTATGTTTCGACAAAAGCATGGCTAACAATAAAAATAAATGATGCGTGTTTTATAAACAATAAAAACTAATGATGCGTAAATTTAACTTATGTGAATATATAATTTAAGTAGAAATCAAGTTAAAAAGTTGTTTTCAACCTAGAAATTCATTTAAAAAACAGGTTTGAACTTGTATATAAAACTTTTTTACTAGTTTCACTATTTTTTTATTATTTGTTGTATATACTATATAATATACTATAATCTTTAGTTGTATACTATATTCCTGATTCAATCAACTACAACTAAATGCGTCAATGAGGATTTTTAATTGAAACAAATTTTAGAAAATGTCTCTAAACATAAATTGTCACGCTAATTCACTGAAAACAGATATTGAAGATGCATCGAAAGCTAAAAAGAAGAGGAGACAATTTTATTTGCTAGGGTTTCCTTTACATAGTTTTGCCCCTCATTGACTCCAACAAATGGAGAAATACCCAGAAGGTATTACTGGCTTAATCGCGAATAAAGCATAAGGTAAATCTGAAAGTAATTAACAAAACCATTATCTTTTTTACATGTTTAATGTTAACTTTTTAATGTTTTTTTTTTAATTTATAAGCTCCACACAGATTAACATCAAAATTGGTTGTCCAGTTGCTTCTGGGAAGACGCATTTAAGATGCTCCAGGTTTGCTGATGGAGTGTGCAGAGAGAACACTAAGCAGATAGTTAATGGTGTATGTATTCTGAGAGAGCTCGTCAATTTATGGGAGCAGGCTGGGTTTAACGATGTTTTAATTGTGACGGAGCAAACTATCAAGACCAGAATCACCAAGAAAGGCAAGAAATACCACACTTTAAAAATGCTAAAAACACTAGAACTAACAGAGGCAAGCTACAAAAAGAAAGTGAACACTTTTTTGAAAGAGAATAGTGTTCTCTTCTTTATTAATAAAACAAACATATTTGATTTAATAAAAAGTGATAAATATAGGTATGATGAGGCCAAGAGGGAGAACATTTCTTGAGGGTTTGTCTGAAGTTCCCCAGTCTTTTACTTACTTTTCAATGTGTGTAAGAGCACTTGCAGTTGTAAATGACCGTGCAGAACGCCACATTAAATTAGTTCAAGATTTCATTGAGAGAACACACAATGAAGATAGGCTTCAGGATACTCTGCAGGTATTTTGTTTAATAATACAAAATATAAATGTGATTTTTAGATGTTAATAATAATAATAATTTTAATATATAAGTAGTACTTATATATTAAAATTATTATTAAGTAAATCTATTTATTTGTAATTTATGTAGTTCGGAGGAGCCGGCAAAAGGTTTCAAAGAACGCTACAAACAAAGATCTAAAAATTATTTAGTTGAACATTATTTGTATTAATAATATTGGTTTATGTTATATTACATTATGTTATACTATTTTTTGATGTTTGAAAAAAGTGATTTTTTGACGTTGAAAAGGTCAAACTTTTCTTGCTCATAGTTTTCGAATGTTAAAAGATTTTTTCTCAATTTTAAATTTTATCGATAAATATAGATTTAGTTGAGAATAGTAAAAAAAAAATGTATCAGCTTGTTACTCTTACGCTTAGGGCAGTTGTAGCTAAGACTTTAGGGCATTTTGTTCCCAGGATCCAATCATTGTAATTTTTTGCAAAGCATCCTTATTTTACATAAGTATAAACATATATGTTTGGAGTTTGTTTAATGTCTGGAAATCAACCTCGAACGTTAAAAAATGCTGCATCTGCGCATGCGCCTGCATTCTTAAAATAATTTGCTGTTCATTTTGTTGTATTTAAAGCAAATTTCTCCTTAAAATTAACGATTAATTTTGTAAAAAAATTTACTCAAAAATTTTGCGACAAGCATATTTGTTTGTTTAACACAAGGCAATTTTTTTGTTTGCTTTAGTAACAATCATAATCGGAATAATATGAATAATGTTATTTTTAGTCAAATTTTACTTAATAAAATAAAAGTAAATTCACCTAAATAACCTTTCGCTTTAGCTAGAGACTTAATTTTTTTTTGTTGGTAGTTATAGACAAAATAAAGCCAAATGCAGTATTCCGCAAATCGAAGTTCAATTTATGATATATTTTTGGAACACCCTAAGATATATATATATATATATATATATATTTATATAAATATATATATATATATATATATATACATATATATATATATATATATATATATATATATATATATATATATATATATATATATATATATATATATATATATATATATATATATGAAATATATATAAAACACTAGTAATAAAATAAATCTTCAGAATCTAGTAATAAAATAAATCTTTAGAATAAACTTAGACATCTGGGATTCACATGGGATACTAAACATTTAACTTTTGCTTCACTCAATAATACAAATGTTGATGAAAAAATTTCAAACTTTAGAGCTGTTGTTCAAACTCTTATTCAATCTGGAATCCGGTTTGCCCACCCAAGTTCTATTTCTTATATATATAAATTATTGGCAGTCCCTACCTTAACTTATGGTATGGAGATATGTGAAAATAATTCTGATTTGATGAAAAAGCTAGATGTAATTGGAAGGAGTGCATTAAAATCGCTTTTAAATGTTTCAAAACACAGTAAGAACTATACAAATTCGCTATTTAAAATCCAGGAAATTTCAAAAAGTATTCAACAAAATAAATTAAACTTGTTTCTTCGTCTTCTTAATAATAAAACAACTTCAGACATTATCTTTTCACAACTGAAACACCCCTTATTTAAACATTCGTTTGTTGGCGATATTCAGGACCTATGCCGTTTTCGGATGCTAAATTTTCAAAACTTAATTCAAAATAAAAAGAAGATTAAAATAGCACTTTCTAAAAGTGAAATTCCCTCCGAAGTTGAACAAACTTTAAAACATGCAATAGAGTGCTGGAATGCGAAAGAGCAAAGAGGAATTTTTAAACAAATTCTGGAAGAAAAAATTCTTAAGTGAAAATCACGAGAAATAACTTTCTTATTTTTCTTTTTTACCTTGTAAATTACATTGGGTGTTAAATAAATGAAATAATAACTAGTTTACAAATTTATAACTTATTTACAAAACTAATTTACAAAGTCATAACTTATTTTATATAATAATACAGTCCAATTTTATGTTATAAATTTTATGTTATAACAAAAAAATTTAGTAAAGTAACAAAAATAACTAAATAAAATAATAAAAAAAGCATAAATCAATTACAACCTCACTAACACTACTTAAATCTGAATTTTTGAAACACAACTGGTGTACACAATATATACAATCGCTTTGCACTCAATAACCTTTACACAGACGATATTGGGTATTTTAAATGATAACTCTAATTTATGATTATTTTGATTACCTCCGACGAGTTTTAATTATTTCCCACATTTCAAAGGGTCAAAATTAAACGCCTTCTTTGAATTCAAATTGATATTATTGGCAAAATTCGAAAAAATCCGCATAAAATTGCAGATTTGTACATAGGTTTACACCAATTTTTCAAATAAATAAAATTACCCTGCATTTTTAATATCTCTCCTAACTTAAATGAAACACTGAAAAGATAAAAAAAAAAAAATTCTAAAATAAAAGAATTAAGGCACTTGAGAAATCCCTAAAAGTGATCAAAATTGAAAACAAAAAATCTACAAATAAAATAGAGGTATTTAAATATTTATCAACTGGTAGTGTCAATAATAAACTGGTAGTGTCAATAATAAACACTGGACGTCCAAAAAAACTGACAGTTCGCAAAGAAACCATGCTTTTCACGCTAACCCAAAAGTAGGAGTTTCAACATTAAATGCAGAAACCAATAGTTTCCTGGTAGACAAAACAGTTAGTCGAATGACAATAGCTAAGTTATTACGCAAAAAAATACTAAATTTATTTCATGGTCTAAGAAAGCCTTTGTTGACGTTAGGCGATTGCCAAATACGAAAAAAATGTTGCAAAGAGCGTTTAGAATATTATGCGGAACAACGCAAAATAATATTTTTAGTGATGAATTAAATTTCAAAATTATTAACAGAAAAAACAAGAGATTTGTTCGTCGCAAAAATACGGAAAAAAATTTGAAGCAATATTTACTAAGCCGTAATCAAAGAGGTGGTGGTTCCGTTGGCAAATGGGGATGCATACAAGCTCAGGCGTTGGCTGCCGTAAAATATACGAAGGAAGATTAAACCAGTATGAGTTTCGTGACATTTTGGAAAACGCACTTATCCCTAGTCGCGATTTGTTCCAGGCTAATCAAAACTGGTTATTTCAGCAAGACAATGCTCCATGCCATAGAGGACATTTATTCACTGATTATTTCTTTAAAAGCAATATTTGATTCATGCCTTGGTTAGTACGATTACCAGATTTATGGACCTGTATGGATTCTTAACTAACAAAAAAACAAATAACTAGTAACGAAATGCTCAAACAAAAACTGACCAAGCTGTGGCTTAAAATACCAACCAAGATGATTGGAAACTTCATTGAATCAATGCCAAGTCGAATACAAGTATGTTTTAAAAACAATGGGGGTCATATCCCGTATTAATAAATTCGATTAAGAGAAGTTGTAGGTTAGTTTAAACTTTATTACGCTTTTTTCTATGTAATCTTTTGATTTCTTGAGTTTGCAATTTAATTTCAGAAAGAAAATTGTGACTTTTTATCAAAAGTTTTTTTTTTCTTAATTAATAATTGGCTGAAAAAAAAAATTAAAAAAACCTGGACTCTGCCTCGTATTTTCTCTTTGTACCACTCTAAACATAACTTGACTTTTAAAAAAACAAGTGCGTTTAAACTTTTTGTATAAGGTGTATATATGTATATATATAAATATACATATATACATACTAAACCAAAACTACATATATACATACTAAACCAAAACTCTTCTAATTAAAATATTTTTAACTCCTCTAAACGCGTTTATGAAGATGCCCTTAAAAAAAGTGGCTTTCAAATTTTCGAGCTAAATTTAAAAAGAAAATTGCAAAAAAGCGTAATAGAAATAGAAACATAATTTGGTTCAACCCCCCGTACAGCAAAAATGTTTCAACAAATATAGGTAAAATTTTTCTAAAATTAAAAGACAAACATTTTCCTCCCTCTAATAAATTACATAAGACTTTTAACAGAAATACCATTAAAGTAAGTTATAGTTGTACAAAGAATTTAGAAAGAATTATAAAAGGCCACAACTACGCGTTAATTAATAAAAATGAACATATAAAAGAAAAAAACACTGATTATTGTAATTGTAAACAAAAAATAGATTGCCCTTTAAATGGAAAATGTCTTTCGAAAAATGTAATTTACAAGTGCATCGTTTCCTCACAAAACAACCCTGATAATCAATATATTGGCTTAACCGAGGGGGAATGGAAAAAACGTTATGCCAACCACAAACAATCGTTTAAACACAAAAAATATTCAAAAGAGACTATGCTGTCAAAATATATTTGGGATTTAAAAGAAAAAAAAAAAACTATTAATTTACAATGGTCTATTCTAAAATCTGCCCCTGCCTATAATAACATTTCTAAAAATGTATGCTATGTTTGCAAGAAAAAATTTGAAATAATTACTCATTTAAATCAAGAAAATTTATTAAATAAAAAATCTGAATTAATTTCTAAATGTAGGCACGAAAATAAATACCTCTTAAAAAATTATAAAAACAAATGACTAAATTAAACTATCCCCATTCCAAAGAAAATTATTTCATAATTACTTTCTGTAACTTCCCGTTAACAAAAAAATATAGTAATTAAAAGTTTTTTATAATAATTTATAACTTCCTCTAAAATATTTTTTTCTATAAATTGAATTTTTTTTGAGGTTTAGTAACTCTTCCTAATGATTCAGCAATGGTGAAACTTCAAGTCGAAGATAAAAGTTAAATAAGTGTTTTTTACTAATTTATTATTGCTCTGTTCTTTAAGAACATTGAGCACTCTATTTGTAAAATACACTAACATAATTTACATATATATATATATATATATATATATATATATATATATTATATATATATATATATATATATATATATATATATATATATATATATTTATATATATATATATATATATATATATATATATATATATATATATATATATATATATATATATATATATATATAGATATATATATATATATATATATATATATATATATATATATATATATATATATATATATATATATATATATATATATATAGATAGATAGATAGATAGATATTGAATTTTCAAACGTTATTTTCATTAATGAAGTTAACATATAATTAAAAGACTATGCTTATTATGAATTGAAATGATCAGATTATAATCCATTCAAGTGCATAGTTATATACATCAAGAGCATAATTGTTGTTTGACACAAAAATAATGTTTACATCATGGTTAAGTGATTTCCATATGTTGTTAATTAAAATTTTGAATTTCATTTCAACGTTAACTTTTTCATTTACTTTGAAAATAAATACTTTGAAAACTTTTACTTTGAAGGATAACGGAAAAGAATAACGGAAAAAGCATAACGAAAAATCTGTAATTAATTTTTAAATTTAGCTTTTTTGTTATAATAATTGATTACTATTGGAATGACTTTTTAATTATCATATATTATAATATATTGCTGTAAAAAATTGGCAAGTGTTATATAAAAATAACTAGGTTTAGTAATCCAAAATAGATCCATTTTTCAGCAAATTTCAATCGAACTTTATTTAAATAAATAAAACTAATAAGCTGAACAAAGTTTTTTTCTACTTTTGGTTTTCTGTAATCAGATTTTTATTTCGAATTGTGCTTTGGAATAAAAACGAAATAATAAATAACGGTAAAATGAATTTTAAAAATCTATTTAATTAAGCATAGCCGCCAGTATATTTTTATTTTATTATTTTCATATTGATCATGCTTTAAACATATATAAATATATATATATATATATATATATATATATATATATATATATATATATATACAGAGAGAGAGAGAGAGAGAGAGAGAGAGAGAGAGAGAGAGAGAGAGAGAGAGAGAGAGAGAGAGAGAGAAAGAGAAAGAGAGAGTGTGTGAGAGAAATATATGCAAGTTAACGTGCACAGAAATAAAAAACCAAAAACTAAAAACACTTACGTTAATGCTACATATAGAAAACTTGCTGTGAATTTGAAAAACTTTAAAACCAATTTACGTACTTCCCTTTCAAAGGTAAATAACACCTAAACTTGTTTCGTATTAGATAATCTCAATTTATATATTTTAAAGCACACTTTAAAATATATAAATTGAGATAATCTAATACAAAACAAGACTATCAATAAAATAAAATTATAAATTTGTTATTTGCTTTGTTGATACTCCTTAAGAATGCAATTTCATTTGAACTATAAACAAAATAATAATAATTGAAAATTCATTTTCTTGCAATAATTTAATAGCTGATATTTTTATTAACATAATCATAACCGCCTAAAGGCGAGATCCCAAAGATGAAGAAGATCCCCGGATCACAAACATAATTTTTTGATTTTTGATGATATTTTTAACATTTTCCTTGGGCCAAATGTACAGTTCTTGATTTTCTTGTAGGCTTTGTATATAATACAAGCATAAAGACTGATTTGACGATCTACTTTCAATGTTTTTAGTAGCAATAATACAAAACAATAAAACAACTAATGTACGCTTAAATTGTTTACCAACGACAAACCAACAATAACTTCGTATTAAAATTTCGAAACCTTCTAATGACGTCATTGACTGGAATCTTGTCATACAATCTCAAGAAGCTAACTAGGCTTACAATTCGGGCTAATTCTTGCGCAATTCAGCAAGTAATAAAGTAGAGCGTTTACTAAAAAAAAAAAGATTTAGACGTCTTGGTCAGACGTGCATCACATGGCGCGCCATCCGGTCCGTTTTAACTACTTACACGAATAAATTCCGAGTAATAGTGCCTTGACGCCGTTTTGCACACAACGCACTTCGGGTGGTTTTAACCACACACGTTCGCCATTCGAGAAGTTTTATGCTCTTTTGTTTACACATCGACGTTTTTTTACAATCTTTTAAACCTCATTTATAGTTATGCAGCGCACCCATTGGACTCACTCCTTTTTTTAAACGAGGCATTATATCCGTACAGAGCCATTTAGCAATATTGAGATTATTCATCTCGTTGCGCTTCGCTTGATTGTGCGGTGGTCTTTTAACAATGCCACCCCGTTTTCGACAGTATGCACCTCTAGACTGTACACTTCGGCTTTTAAGAAATTTTCTTGTTTCTTCACTTCTTACAAGAAAGAGTCATTTTTGGTCAGTTTTTCCTCAGCTGCTTCTCTTTCGCAGATCCCAGGTTGTAGATATCGGATCATTTTGGTACTTCCATTGTAATACCCATGCCAATTAGTTTCCAATTACTTTCAATTTCTAAGTTTCTTTGCATTCACGCAACGGGTGCTGGATCTATAAATTGACACGGTTCATACTCTCGAATTATATTGCGTACATCTTCCTCTGTTGCAGAAGGAAACCTCTTCCGCGCAAATTATAAAGATCCTATAACTACAAAGTGTTAAGTGTATATGTGTGTTTTCATGTGTATTTTCAGAATTGATTCATTATTCGACAAGGCAATTCCGATACAATTTGCTGAGCTATCAAGTGTCAACATTTTCATCCACTGACTCGGTACTCTCGTCAACGAGTCAACTAGATTGTCTTTTGATGATAACAACTTTACACATCAACCTAGTAACCAGACTAGTCTATGGATAGACTTACAACACAGACATAGACAATTCTGTATGTCGTAATGGACACAACAAATGTTTAATTTTTTGTCCTTGTTGTGTCTATCAAATTTTTGATGGTGTCCTAAGATTGCTCAGTTAAAAAATAATTTTCACTTCATAAGTCTACAAAGCATAATTTTTTGTCTATTTGGTGTCTATGATTTTGTCTAAATTTACTTGATTTCATAAAACCAGAAATCTTTCATTACCGTATTAAGATTGTTATGTAGTAAATTTATAATATTAAAAAAATATTGAAATGACATCAAAACTCCAAATGACGATCATTGCCCATGATTAATTATTGTTTAAAACTTGCGTACATATTCATCAATAAAATGAAAGTAAAAAACATTTTTCTTTTTCACTATTGTTTTATTCACAAACCTAAATAAATTTTAACACCTATTGGAATCTTCTACTTACTAATCCACATTTTATAAAGGACAACTCCTTGAACACATATTTTTAAAATAATTTTATTGAAGGTGATAAAGATTTTAGTGACTAAGGAAAATTTTTTAATTGATAAACTTACCTTCAACTTTTTTGAAGTAATCCCAAACTGGAGAGGGCATTTTAAAAATAAGTTTTCACGCACATTCACTGAGAATTGAAAAACAGCTGAACTGTGTAATTAATGAACTTCAATTGAGCACAAAATAGTCCATTTTGAGGTTTTTAAATAGACATTAACTTTTTAATCAACAGCACACGCTGGACAAAAAAATAAAAAATGAACTTCTGTTAGAAAAATTGTATTTTTAATTTTGTGCTCGTTTTCAGTTTTTGAAACGATGCTGCAGTGAAAATTTAATTACTCGTTTGAAGTCCAAATTATATATTAAATAGATCTTCTATACCTCATTAAAAAATCGAGATTGTTCATTTAGTGTCCGTTTTTAAAATGATTGTCTAGAAAGACAAACATTTTTTATAGACAATTCATTTTTGATAGTTGTAATTAAAATTGTTGCAATTAGTGCTTTGTCGAAGTCTATTTTTGTCCTTTTATAATAAGTCCATTAGAGATTGTCTGGTTGCTACATCGACATTCAGGTTATTTTAGTTTTGTTATGGTTTATTTCACCACTTAAACATATTAACAATATACAGACATGTAATAAAATAAATGGCTTGAGCGAAAAAGTTATATAAAGTATTAAAAAAACGAATAAAAAAAAAGAAAAAGAAAAGAAAAGAAAGAAAATATAGAATTAAATATAAAATAATACATATGACAAAACTTTACGATATCAAAACATACATTGATGCTTTATAAATAACGTAAAATATAATTTACAAAAAAAGTTTGCATATTTAAATTAAATATTATCAATAATAATTTTGCAGATAACTTCAAGAATTAATATTTATAATGAAAGTAAATATAAAATAAAGATAAATACATTACACTTGATAACAATATTTTTTTTTTGTTGATTTTATTTTTTGTTGAATGCAGCAAGTCAGTCAAATGAAAAAAATCACTTTCAGTGGAACCGTAAATATATAGTTATATCTTAAAAAAAATTTGCTGTTTTTTTGTAAGCTTTTTCTACTTAATTTGCCGAATTCATACCAGCTAATGCAACTCTACCGAGTTAAATAGTTATGGTGTACAATAGATTATGGTTTTATTTTGTTCTTCATAGTTTATTCTTTAATTGTAATAACATTTACAATCGGTTGAAATGGTAGCATATACTCTATTTAGCTCAACCTAACAAATTAACTCAATCTCGTCCACTGAATAAATATATTATTGCAAAACGCATTCAACCTCACCCGCGCGGGCGAGATTAATGCAGCATATTCGTGGCGTACTTTATAACGTACGTTTTTATGGCGTTACTTTATGGCTTACGTTTTTATGTACGTTACTTTATGGCGTACGTTATAAAGTACGCCTTGAGCATATTAAATTAAAACGTATCGCAAAGATTTAACTCTTTCGCTACCAGCAGTTTTAACCAAAATAACCTTTCGCCGTAACCCACTTTTTTTTGGATAGAATTGGGATGACTATTTAAAAAATAATTTAAATTCAAATCTGATTGAAAGCACAACAAACTATTTAGCAATAAAAAGCTAAACAAAGGAAATTTTTAATTATATAAGCTTTTGAGGCGCACCATTTAACAATAAAAATGTAAAGTGCTTAAACCATTGTTTTTATAACTAAATAAAAAACCTAACTAAAACATTAGATCCAAAGCAAAACTCATTTTATGCATTATGAGAATGTTTTTCTTCAAAAGACTTTTGTAATTACTTAGTTAAATACTTATACACTTTGTCGTAAAATAAAAAGCGCAAAATTCTAGGGTTAAAGTTAGATTATAAATACTAATTTATGATTTTCACCACGTTGTAATATTTGTAGCTCTTGTAGATTTTGTAGATTTTGAACACTTTATCAAACGAATATGACACTTATACTACATTTTAGTTTACCGAAAACTTGTCTTGAAAAAACCATGGTTAAAACATGAGGTGGGAAATGTAGATCTTCACTAAGATTTCACAGGATGTTGGTTGAAAATACTGCTTCTATTACATAGGCTAAAATACGTTATAATACAAATGATTTTCATGATGGTATAACTTATTCAACATCTGATAGAAGTGCTCCTGACATTTGTCGAATGAAACAACAATTAATACTTGATATTTCTTTAACTCATATCAATGATTCCAATTACTCCGTTGATGTGTCAACTAAACTGTTAAGAAACGGGGCAAATTCTAAACTGGAGAAAAAAAAATATGATAAGTGAAATTAAATATGTCAGATCAGAGCTATTATATGTGGTGCGTAAGGCAGCAATATTGTAAAATGTGCCACGTGCAACACTGAGACACTCTCTGATCTTGATAAGCAGCTTGTATATTTGCGCAATCCATTAGTTTCATAGCAACAACGCATTTTTTAATAAACTGAAAAAAAATATTTTAGAATTCTTTAAATTTTAGTACTTTAAATAAATATATGTCTTTATCAAAATGCAATGTAGGTGATGGAGAAGATGATATCTTGGCATATTCTAAGCCACCGCATAAAAAACTATAGCAAACAGAAAAAACCAAAGTGTAGATACTTCGTTTTAACTTCTCAAGAAGCATAATCAGAAAAGCTGAGAAATCACTAGGACAAAATCCAACAGAATAGAGGAAAATAGCAAAAGAAAACAACTGAGACTTATCAATGCTGCTAAGCAACTAAAAGAAAATGAAAAAATAAGGTATTAGCTGTGAAAAGAAAATTATATCGTGCCAACAAGTCTAAAGCAACAACAAAAATAAAAGGCCTTTTACTATCATCTGTATTGCAACCATTGGTTTGTCCTCAGAATAATACTGACTAACATGTACTAAATATTTAAAAATCTTTTCATATAATTAATAATACATATAATTTCGTGTTAATTATAAAATTTTTAAATATTTTTATTTAAGAATACTCTAGTGGTCCTATGTGTGCTAAGACATAATGGTCTAATTTATTGTCATAAGACCAAATGGTTTTATCACATAGCACCGCTACAAGGGCATAAGGATTTAATGAGTAGCTTTCCCATTTTAAGCCTAACCGATAACGTAAAATGGCTTTGAGGAAGATTCGAGCTCCCAACCCTAGTATTACAAGTCCACCTTTAAAAAAATCCAAAGAAGTTTTTCCTTTAGTAACTACATTTTATAGAAACTTAAACTGCCAACCTATTTTAACAGAAACTAACCTTTTACTTAGTCTATCTACAAATGCAAGGATAAGTGAGGTTTTTTCAAATAATCATCTAGTAATAGCCTACAAACAACCACTAAATTTACTTAGACAACTAACTTCTTCAAAATTTCATTCTATTTCATCTATCAAAAAAACGGGTTTATTCAAATGTAAAGATGTTCGCTGTAAAATTTGCCAAATTTATTTACAAGAAGTTAATAAGTTTGAAACGTCCAATGGAACTATTTGGAATATTTAATATCATTTATTTTATAGAAATAAATCTTTTTTCAAACTTCAAAAATTCAATTAGTTTTTTTGCTAGACATACCTTTTACCATATATATATACCAAATATATATCTATATATATATATATACATATATATATATATATATATATATATATATATATATATATATATATATATATATATATATACATATATATATAAATATACACACACATATATATATTTAAACAATTTTAAAATGTATTCTACAAAAATAGAGTACATATGTATATATATATATATATATATATATATATATATATATATATATATATATATATATATATATATATATATATATATATATATATATATATATATACATACATATATATATATAAATATATATATATATATATATATATATATATATATATGTATATATATATGCATATATATATATATATATATATATATATATATATATATATATACATATATATATATATATATATATATATATATATATATATATATATATATATATATATTTATATGTATATATATATATATATATATATATATATATATATATATATATATATAAAATAAACAGAACAAATAAGTTATTTTTGACGAAAAATTAAAAAAAGTTATTTTTTTTAAAATTTTACATAAACAAGATTTGCTATGCCATTCTAAAATATTTTTTGAACATGTTTATTCTATATATTGAAAATTTATTGATAAAATCAATAAATTTTCAAGTATAAATTTCTTTTTTTAGTTTTAAATTTATTTAATTTTTAAATAAATTTAAAACTAAAAAAAGAAATCGTTGAACTAAAAAAATCAATTCAGTTTATTTAGCGAGTAATATGTATCAATTATTGTAGAAATTTTCGAAATAAAAATGAAGTCTAATTCAACATAAAACCAAAATGATGTAACAAATGTTGTTGAAGATAAACTAGCTGAGTTAGACGACAGGAGCAAAAGAAATCACCTGAGTTTTAAAGATATTGAAGAAGATGAAAACAAAAACTGGGAATTAAAAGAGGTTTTAAAAGTAATGTTGAAAGGGAACACCGAACAGGAAAAAACAACCACACAGGGCAAAGAAAAAAATAGTGATGGGAAAAAACACAATAGAAACTATAATAATTAAATATTTAAGTTGCGAAGACAAAAAATCTGCGTTGGGTAGCAATATTCAGTTAAAATTGTAGAACAATTGTTTTTAATTAAACGAAGACTTCAGCGGAAATACGTCCATACTGCGAAAACAGTTATTTAAAGAAGCAAAAGATTTGAGAGCCAAAGGTAAAGGTGCAAAAGTTAGAAATTAATAATATTAAAAATAATATTATAACGCGCGACTCTATTGAAAAATTTTTATTTTAGAATTTATTTGTCTGTTTTATTATTACGTGTTTGTACTTTTATGCTTTTAAATACTAGAATAGACTCAAATCACTCTACAAGTTTTGATATTTTTCAATTCAATGATTTTATTCTTGATGAAAAGTCTGATCCGGATCAAAATTAATTTAGTGACTTTGCAAAGATGCTTAACAAAGCAACTGCAACTATTTTTATAATTACAAAATAAAAGATTTTCTAGTGCAAATTTACTGCAATCCAAGTAAATATAAGAAGTTTTATAAAAATATTTGGAATTCTTTGCAATAGTTTTGAAAAAAATCAAACTATTTTTATTTTAATTTGCCTAACTAAAACTTGGTGTAGTTCTCATGACTTAAACTTGAATAAAAGTTTTAATAAGCAGTTATTAAAAGTAGATGATAATATTTTTGTTGATAAAAATAAAGTTGCTAATGAATTAAATAAATACTTTGTATCTGTAGGGCAAAATCCTGCCAAAACAAAAATTCCAGTACAGTTCAGTAAGGGAAACGCATTTACCTCTAGCCTCATATCTTAACTTTTTTGAATTTCCTTTTGAAGGCTTTGAAGGTTCTTTCAGGTTGTTAAAGTTAAATAAAGCAGTTGGTCCTGATAATGTCAATAAGAATATTATTATAAGTTGTTTTGATGTTTTAAAAGGCAATCTCGTCTAGATTTTCTTAAATATTTTAAAGACCGTTATACTCGTGACAAGCCTCTATTATTTGAATTAAAAGTTTTTAGTATATGTAAGCAACATTTTTTATATTATTTATTTTACGATTAAATGTAAAACCAATACATCCCCAGTTTCATTCCATAACTTGTGTTTGTCAAAAGATAAAAATAATACATTTTACGAAATGGTATTTTTATTAAACAACTCATTTTTCAAACTAATTTTAGCAAACTTTATATTGCTTTTCGCAGATTATTTTTATGAAGCAATATAGTTTAAAAAAAATTATATATATATATATATATATATATATATATATATATATATATATATATATATATATATATATATATATATATATATATAACAAAATTCTGTTTATTTTTAATTTTTTTTCTTGATGAAAACTTTTATTATTGTTAATTTTTATGTTATTTTTATTATATCATTTAGCCTGTGAACATGTTATGAATTTTAATACATATGTTAATACACTTTTATATGTGAATACTGGCTAAAAAGACAAGACCATTTTATAAAAAAAGATGTCTGTAAAAATACCCACTTTTCCTTCTTCCAACAGGCTCATAATCAATAGCAGGGTGGACCTTTTGACGTTTTTTATTCAAAAGAAATTGCTTGAAAACATTCTTGTTCTGTACAAAGATGATCATAACTTTTCAATAAATCTTAAAAAAAAACCAGACAAACAATATCTTTATTGGCATTTATCTCTCATTGTCGCTCAACAATTGAACATCTCTGGAGAATTACAAAATTCAGGTTGATATAATATCAGGAATAAATAACAACTACAAGGATGTTTCAAAAGTTATTATACTGGCTGAATTTCAATCTTTTTCTGACGGAATATACAATTTTTTAAAAAAATAAATAATATAATTTAGAAATAATAATAATTTCTCGGCGGTTTCATAGAAAATTATAAATTCAAATAACTTTGAATTAGCGTACATAACAAAAGGCTATGGACCAAAGCCTAACATTAAATAACTAAAATACATAACCATACAAACGCATCTTACATAGATCACATAGATCTCTCAAGGTATACGTCTCTTACAGAATTGTTTCGTAACCTCTTTTATTTGTTAGTTGATTTGGATTGAAAAATGGTACAAATGTTTTGAAGTTAAAAGCTTAGTTTTTGCATTAAATAGAGCAGTGTTACTAATTTAATTTTTAAATAGATACTATAAATTGCAGCTAGAAAAAATAGCTGCAACTTGAAATCAGCTGCAAATATAAATCATTTGCAAAAAGATTATTAACTAGCAAAACAAGTTTAATAACAAAACTTTGTTAACTAAAAAATAAAAAGGATAACAATGCTTTATTATTCCTGTAAAGGAAAGTTGCAAATTTATATTATTATAATTAGTATTTTATTATTTATTATAGGTGGCCTTTCTTTTTTGTTTTTATTTTTATAACTAACCCTTTGGTAATTATATTTTTATTACTTATTATTTTAATTAATGTCAGTCTAATTTCAATTAGTATTTTATCTTTTGTTTGTAATTACTTCTTCGTATATTTGTATGACATCGTTGTGTATGTTATTGTATTATTTAACAATACTTTAAATCATTGTTTTTTTGTTTATTTTGTTATTATTATTATGCGCATATAACTAATTGTTATAATTTGCGTTCTCATCAATAGTCTTTAAAAACTTTCTAATATTTAATTAATTATTTATTATTATTATTATTTACTTTTTTTTTACACCATCATTTTAAAACTATATTTCATCTTACTCATTCCAGTTTTTTCTTGGGTCCATTCTTAGTCTAACCAAACGGTTTTACACTTCTATTATCTTATATTGCCAGACTCTTCTGAATAGCAATACTTTTAATTCTTATCGAAGATTATATTTGGCTTAGAGCTCGACCAAATATTATTAAATAAAAATAATAATATGTTATATCCTCTTGAGACTACATCTAATCCGAAAATACAAATACAGATCCAAATAATTACCACAGTGCAATTTTTTGTAAATACCACGACACTATAGATTTAAATAAATATAATAATCCTAATTCAGATCTATATATTCATTTCAACATTGCTTCATTACCATTTTAGATTGAGAATCTTATCCGTTTTATCAGCACTCTAAATACATTACCTGTGGCAATAGGTATTAGTGAATTGGATTACTGATGTGAAGGATAAAATAAAAATAAATATTTGTGTTATTGTGCATTACCTTGAGCATTGCTCCACTGAGACTAAAAATGGGGACACTCTTGTAAATCTAAGCACTGAATAAAGTTACATAGTTCGTAATGACCTCAAGATCTTTTCAAATTTCTAGAATCTACTTTTGTTGGAACTATAAAACCTCACAAAAAATATAATAACTTGCTGCATATATCAACATCCTTATATGAATCAAGATGAATTTCCTAATAAATATTTAACTCCTCTATTAGATAAGCATAGTACAAAAAAAAAACATTTTTATTATGGGAGACTTAAATATTGATCTTTAAAGATATAATGAATCAAATCCTGTTTCTCATTAACTTGACTCACTACGCTACTTTGTTTTACACCCTGCCATAATATATTAACACACATAACTGCTAAATCACAGACACCTATTGATAACATATTTTTAAAGTTTTAATATTACTGACACAGGCAATCTATTTATTTTAATATCTGATCATATGGCTTAATTTATCTGCATTCATAGGAAAACTATTCACCAAAAAAAACTATATCTTTCAGGCAATGCTTCAAAAATTCTAGTAAAGATATCTTTGTTGAACATCTATTCAATATTTCTTGGGATCATCCAATAATTCCTGGGATCTTTTTACTAAAAAAGATGATAATGTTAATCAACTCATCAGTTTTTTTCTGAAAACATTTGTTTTCAACATTAGACGCGTTGATTAACATTAATAATCTTAAATCAAGATGCTTCATACAAAAAACTAACCAAACAGCAAATTAAATTTAAATAAAAAACATGGACCACAAATGGAATACTTACATCTATATCTATAAAAACAGACTTTTTTAAATATTAACAATATACAGCAAGCATCTATTAAAAAATCATACTACATATCCGTTTTTAGTTAAAACCTTAACAAATTCAAGATTACTCGGATAGAGATAACAGACATGATTAATATTAAACCTTCTACTTATAAACTCAAATTAAAAAAAAACTTCATTACGGATCTGACTCCTGCATCGAATTTTATTTAACAACGTTTTTATTACTATTCAAGACAAACCGCAAAACAAAATAATAACAAAACGACTTTTTTGTTACTATCCAAGACAAAATGCAAAACAAAATCATACTTTCAACATCCAGGTTTAATGAATCTCAATTTTCCAAATGCTGATTTGTTCTTCATCGATCCTGTCACAGAGAATGAAATATCTTATCTCATTAAAATAACTCTTAAAACTGGAAAAAGCTTTTGTTCAATAAGCCTTCTTACATTCCATCTTTCAATGTATGTCTTTGCTTACTATTACTTGTAGTGTGTTTAAAAATTGCTGTCACTTCTTTGATCAGGTTTCTGTATAAGTGACACCATCCTAATAAATCATTAACTAATTATTATAAATAATGTTATGCTTAAAACTACCATTAAATTATTATTTTTTTATTGTAATTATTGTAAACATACTTATTATTACTATTACAATAACTTGTATTAATTTTTTTTTATCTTATACTATTACAATATATTGTTATTATTACTATTATTATTGTTATTATTAATATCAAAACTGTTGTAAAAATGATTTACGGAGAATATATAGCTTGTTGTTGTTGTTGTTGTTGTTGTTGTTGTTGTTATTGTTGTTGTTGTTAAATTTGTTCCAGGCATTTATTCTAAACCTCTCAGTATTATTAATAATAATTTATTTCAAAATGGTTCATTCCTAGAGACTTTCAAAGATTTTTAAGTCATTTTAAATCTCCCTTCTCTCTAACATAAAAACTATGCATAAAAGGCTTTATGCATTCGCGGATAAATGGAAGTGTCTTTACAAACATCAATATAGGTATCGTGCTAATTACTCCACGACCCACTTTCTTATTGAAATCACTGAGTCAGTTTGCATGTGGTGTCTTTGTTGATCTACAAGCTTTTGATAAAATAAATCATTATGTACTACTCAAAAAAATAGAATATTATGGAATCAGAGAAATATCTCTTAAATGGTTTACTTCCTGAGGTAATCTTCACAACAGTTGATGATAGTTTGTTTCCACCAATGACCCAAAATTTATTTAAATAAAATGTTTCGTATCTCTCAAGTGTTAGAATAAATTGGTATGTGTCAAAGTTTAGTAATAGGACCATTACTTTTTCTTCACTAAATCAATGACCTTAATAACTTCATTAAGTTTGCAAGCACTTACCACTTTGATAATGATTTTTGATACTAATTTGGTCATTATCAACAAATCTTTAAAAAAAATTACAAACCCAAGTAGTTTTAATATGAGGGGTGTGAATTCATTTGAGTTTTTCGTGGCTTGTGTTGATACCGATTAAACTTTGTACATAGAAAGCTTTAAAGCTGGTTTAAGCCTTTGGACTGGTTTAAGCCTTTGGGAGCGTATGGATTTTTTGAACTCACTTGAGTTACCGAGATAATTCACAACAAGGTCTCTGGAGCAAGATTTTACTTGAACTTTTCACGTCATATGTTGGATTAAGAAAAGTTTTCACGTCTTGTAATGATCCACTTTAGTTATAGAGGAACTTTTTAGCTGATTTACCCCTTTAGCGTAGAGACTCTTTTACTTCACTTCAGCCATTTTGACAAGTCACCAAGAGCTCTCCGCGTCGAATTCACTTGAGTTTTTTAAGTTTTGTTTTAACAGAAGAATAACAATAGAGAGCTTTTTTACTGATTTAAGCCTTCTACGTTTTGACTGGAATTGAGCCATCAAGATAAGTCCTGGTGGTGTCTCCGTGTATTTAATTATAAGGTGAACTGGAGAAATTTTCACGCATTGTGTCGACTGAAGTTTATCATACAGAATTTTTTAGCCAATTTAAACCTTTTATGTATAGAATACTTACTTCACTTGAGCCGTCAAGACAAGTCACCACAAGCGTTCAACGCCTGTTTTGACGTATATGAGCAAATCAAGACGTCTCTATCCCCTCGAGTAACTAATTTGAGCATCTAGTATTGCAACCTTATATCTAGTTTCAAGTGTAAATGAAGCGTGTCTATCTACAATTTTGTCACACGATAAATAAAGAGCTCTCGTATAGATGCGCACTGAGGTATTTTCTGATGGCTGTGAGTGTGAGTGTACACAAAACTAGAAGCTTCTTTGTGAAGAAGAGTTAGAAGTCTTCAAGCACTCATAACAAGGTCATTATTTTTAAGGTTGCACTCTATGTTATTTTTAATGTGTTTGGGCAGCTAATCAAGTAGTGTGTAGATAGAGATTTAATTGCCGCTTATCCCATTGACTTATCCTATACCACTACCACCTTAGACTAATAAGAAGGCATAAATGGTACCTCACCACAATTGTTACTAGAAGGTATAAAAACGTCGGTTGGACGGATTTTATCCTCAGGGTTATTATCATTGATAAGTGCGCACTCTGAAGGGTGCACACTTTACCTTGGATGATTGCTTCGTCAAATGGAGGACCCATGACAATTGCGGCGAATGAAGTGCCAGCGTCTGGCCTTCCGTTAAGCGTACATAATCCATAGGTGAAGGCATACAATATACATTATTAGTTAGTATAATCCTGATACTTTGTATAATATTTAATACTTTTTTCGTCAAATTATCTATCATAATCGAAAAAATATTGTGTTAATAAGTTATTATATGTTCTTCTCAAAGATATTGTATAATCTAGCTACTCCGGGATTATCTACAATGTTGATCTATCTATAATATTTAAGTTATATTTAATATTTAAGGCATATGTAGGAATGAATGTTCTCATATTGCTTTTACATAAGCTGCTTACTGACTTGTTTGCATCAACCTTACACTCTTTTTTAAAAAATTTGTGAACGTTTTGGTTAGTAATATGTTCTCCATCAATTTTGGCAGCTTTATACGACACTTTATCATTGAAAGTGCAAGGCTCTTTGTTATCATAGAATTTAGTTTAATTTTGTCCCTCAAAGGTAAATATAATTCTAATAATTGGGTTTGGTAGTAAAATACCATTGTTGATATAATTATGAAACATATTAACAACTTTTAGGATAGGGACAATTATTCTCCTTTAGTAAGAAGGTCATAATCAACGCTTGCAGGGCAATGCTTTATTATATTAACTGACTTGTCAGATTAAATGATTACATCGCCTTTTTTGGGGTTAAGCTTTTAGAATAGCCATTACGCTCTTTTAATGGATTTCAACAATCTTTCTGATAAAATGTGTAACACGTTTTGCATGTTCATTGTTCTCAACAGTTAAAACTTTCGTCAAATTTTGAAATCCTATTTGTTGACTTCAATCCTTGGTTACTTTATACCTGGGTCGTTGCTAAAGGGCATTATCCAACCTGAGTGGCGATGGTTATGGAATCACATCGTTAGACAATTATATATTCTTTCTGAACTAGTGTAAATGATGCTAACTCAGTGTGTTCAATTATTTCCTTAACGAAACATGTTCCATCTGAATTTTAAAACTGCAGTTCTAATTGTTTGTCATTTTTAGTTCTAATTGGTGAGTAATGTTGTCTAATATTCAATATATTACATTCGACATGATGTTTATCCAGAAGTCTCTGGGCTTTATACTATGTATATTACACTGAATTTACTTCCTCTTATTGAGAGATTATAAAAAATACTGTTGATGAAAACTTTCCGTTGATTTCTGTCAACACAAGTAGTAAAATAAACGTCGGAACAGTGTTGGATTGACGCTGAGCCAACGTCGACCCGACATGGGTTTGCTATCAAAGGTATGGGTACTTGGTGGAACTGACTATAAAAATATTTTGGTAACACTAGCCGTGAAAAAAGTTTGCGACTTGCTGACATGAAAAGTCAAGTTGTAAAAAATTGCTGGCATGTCTTGATGATTTAAGTGGCGCAAAAATTAAGAGGCAGTCAACACGTTAGTAGATTGGCGTATATGACCAAGCCAGGACGTGCCTAATACCTCTCAACACTAAAAAATGGATTGTTACCAACGGCATCAACACCCCAGCCTACCGTCACCGCTTGATTACTTTACAATCCAATCAGGTGGTAACTCAGTTACATCTAGATCAATCAACAGCTCTTCACGAAAAAATTGTTGGTTAGGTCCACTAACAACATGATAAAGAACAGGTTGAAAAATTCAATCTTAATGTAATCTATCTTTCTTCTAAAATTCTTAAACTTTATGATCTTGCTCAACACCTAAATTGCCAGTTTTTCTGGTATTATTAACAAAAAATCTAACTCTTAGCTTCAACAAATTTATTCCTAAAAGTCCAAAGAATCGTTGCTTTCTTTGATTTATTAATAATCTGAACTTACCAGTTTTAAACCACCGTTCTGTTATTTTTGGACATGAGTTTATAAAAGCTCTCCATTCAATTTTTATAAAAGCAACCTTATGTATATGTGCAATGCTCTTAAAAGAATAGAGCAATAACAAATTAGTAGAAGTCACTTGACAATTTCAAAATTTTTCATAATGTTTTGTCAATAAAGACTCTGAGTCAAAAAGAATCAGAGGGGGATGCTAAAATTAATAAACTTTAAATATTAAATTACAGTATAATTACAGTACTTAAGACATTTATGACTTCCTGTAATTTAATTTTTGGTGTTAATTTAAGTTTATTAATTTCAGCATGCATTTTTGATGAGTCTTTATTGGCGAGACATTATGTAAATTTTTGGAGTTGATAAGTAATTTCTATTAATTTATATATATATACATATATATGTATATTTTGTATATATATATATATATATATATATATATATATATATATATATATATATATATATATATATATATATATATACATGCTTATATATATATATATAAATTATATATATATACAAATATATATATACATATTTATATATATACATATATAAATATATTTTTTCTTATATACATATATATATATATATATATATATATATATATATATATATATATATAAATTAATAGATAGTATAAGCGGAAGAAGTGTAGTGGTAGAGCGCTTGCTTCATAAGCGAGAGGTTCCGAGTTCGATCCCCACCACGTCCCTGGTAGTACCGCGTTCAACTTGTTTCTCCGCGCAGCGACCTTGTTTTTCAAGGATCGTGTTTCGGAGTTATAGAGTTTAGAGAGGGTTATAACTACAATTAAGTAGCCTCCTCATCTCTAGTGGCCGTCTGGGCCTTGGGGAGGTGAGTTAAAAAAAAAAAAAAAAAAAAAAAAAGAAACATGTATAAATGTATAAATAAATAAATATATATATGTATATATATATATATATATATATATATATATATATATATATATATAAAATATATATATATATATATATATATATATATATATATATTTATATTTGTATATATGTAATAATAATTAAAGTATTATTAGGTTACTACTGTTTTTATGGTAATTATATTATTGTTATTATTACTACCAACATTGTTTACCATCATTAATTGTATTTTTTTTTAACTACTATGTTATTATTATTATTTGTACTATTGTTATCATTACTTCTACAACTCTAACTATTAATTTTTTACTGCTTTTTTTGAGTACTAATAATAATAGCATTATATTACTATTAATATTTTTGTTATTTAACTTCAACAGGATTTTTACTTAAGATTAGTACATGTATTATTTGTAAATTTCCACGAAGTACAAAAACTGATTAATTTTTATCTCAATATATAAGCGACCATTTATCAGTGTAGATTAAATTGGATGTCCTCAAGAAAACTTCAATAAATTAACAGACAATTATAGCTTTGTAAAGTTTGCTTGGAATAATATTGAGTTTTTATCATTATACAATGATCACTTAAATACCAATTTTAAATGTCACAACTTTACAAATTGACAGTTTTGATAAAACTAAATCTGGATTTAATCCGTCTTTGCAATTAAAATCTAGGTGGGCTTCCAAGATAAGTCCTAGTAAAAATGTTCATGCATTTTATTTAAAAAAATGGCGGGAAACTGGGTTTGTAAAAGATTTAAACTCGCTAATTTTTAATGTCGACCGGATGGCGCCAAAAAATTCCCCAAATGGTGCCAAAATTGCACAAAACAATAACCTTTACAAAAATACTTACAAATCGAAAAGTTGAAAGATATAAATCCAAGAGAATTTCGAAATACTTTCATAGATCATAACCTGTATATATATATAAATGTATATATATTTTTGTATTGTTATTATACATTTGTATTTTGAATATTGTTACAAAATGCTCTTTTAAGGGTTTAACTTTTGTCACTAAAATTGAAGTTTGAGACTAGTTAAAATTTGCAAGATTAACGTCAGTTTATAAATCTTGAGAAGAATCTAACCCTTACAATTACCAATCTATAACAGTTTTATCTTGATTTCCAAAATGAATAAAGCATTTAATGTAAATCAGTTAAAAAAGAATAGGCTTTAGAGTAAACAGTTTGATTTTAAAAACATTTGCACAACCAACCATACGCTAGTTGAATTTAAAAACATAATTTTAATGGATTCAATGATTACTGTTTTACTTTAAAGGTTTTTATTATATGTCTAAACCTTTGAAACCGTAAATCATGTGACGTTACTAGTTTTTATATTAATTTTTTGTCGTATATCTCAAAATGTTACATTTAATATAGTCAGTGTGTTGGAGTATTGAGAAGTTATTAAAACGTTATTTTCTTGGAGTTGAGAGGCGGTGACATAATAAAAATAATGAGAGACCCTCTTGCTAAACGTCGATATAATGCCATTAAATAAATGAATCAAGATAAAATGGATCAACATGGAGGAGTAAGAGGGGACCCGTAAATAGTGTACATAAAAGTATGGTAGGGTTTAGGAAGTCAATTATAAAAGTACATAAACACTAAATTTAAAAAAATATTGAGATTTAATTGTGTATATTTTTTTTAGAACTTTGATAAAAAAGAGATTAAAAAGTTTATTATTGTTTCTTTAGCAATTATGTGGACAATGATGCTAACACCATATACTTTAGTTGTTATCTTAGCAACAGCTTTTGGGAAAGATTTTATTGGAAACTTTAAATCAAATATGGATAAAATTGGAGAGGTTGGTGCACAAAAAAGTTTTACGTTTATAAAAATTATATTTTATTCATGAAATAATTTAAAGTTGATTGTATGCCGTATTATGGGATTATACTTTGTAAATTATTATTATGTTACTTTGGTCAGACGATTAAAACAATAGAATAAATCACTTTATTAAAAAATTTTAAGTAATATTATTAAGTAATATTCCGGCTCATATAGTTAGAGCCATTATTAAACCTAAAAATTATTAAGTAATATTACAGCTTATATAGTTGGAGTTGTTGTTAAACCTGAAAATTATCAAGTAATATTACGGTTCATAAAGTTGGAGCTGTTATTAAACCTAAAAAATTATCAATTAATTATACGGCTCATAGAGTATAAAAGTTTTTTTAACTTAATAAAAAAAGGTTTCAAATAGTGAATCTTTACTCGGTAGCCATAAAAATGCAGGTCTTATTGGGTTGTTCATAATGTTTGCAAGTTCGGAAGCTTTCTTGCATCATATTGATTCCAATGCAATTTAACAAGCGCTAACCATCAAAGTTACACCAATATCCTTTTAACAATATGTTATTGACAACCATCCATATTTTTCTAACTTTGATTAAGCAAAATCTTTATTTAATTTAACTCTTACAAATTCCTCAAGACAATGCTGTTTAATATAGGGTGAGGGCTATTGCAATTGTAATTGTAAAAATTAAATACAATTCCACATTACAATACAATAATATTGTATTGTAATATTACAGAAACATAAAAAAAATTTATTTTGGTATTGTATTGCTGTGATGAAAAACAATTACAATAAGTATTGTATTGTTTTTTTTCTAACAATACAATAAAGTTCGAAAATGTTATATTGTATTGTTTTAATGAAATAAAATTACAATAACTATTGTATTTTTTTGATGAAAACAATTACAATAACTATTGTAGTGAATTACATTAAAGTAGAAAAGCTGACGTATTTTAACGTATTTATATTGATCTCTGACGAACTTACTATTATTTTATTATAGTGAGTTACATTAAAGTAGAAAAGCTGACGTATTTTAACGTATTTATATTCATTTCTGACGATCTTTTACTTTTGCTATTTTTTATTTACGGATTTGCAATATATTGCAAATTTTATTTTTTACATATTTAGATTTTGCATCACCTATCGTGTTATGTATTTCTAAGCCTTAAATGACCGCAAAATATCGCCTGTCTGATGATAGCCTTACTATTATGAAAAATAACATTAATAAATCTTTTTATTCAGCCCTTTTATTTTTTCCTCTTAACTTTAATGCTGCAAAGGAACATAAAATATATAAGAAAATTAACTTTAGTAACACAAACAGTTAAACATAATAATTCTTCTTAAATAAAAATGTTAATATCTTGAAAAGTTGAAGAACCAACATAAAAAAATTAATGATGACGAAACGAAGAGCCAAAAGGAGATTTTTCTTGATGCGTTTCAGGCCTGAAAATAAAACAAAATGTTAACCGTACTACTTTTAACAATATCTTCATATTCATTATTTTTCCAAATATCTCATACTCTTTCTTACAAAGATTTTAATTGCTAAAAGTTATACTGGAATGATTTGTGCTTATAAGATTTTGGTATAAGTGTAAGACTTTTAGATGTTTAGATATTTCCAACAAATAAATACCTACACCTTTAAGTTGTCTTTGTTTGAATTCAGGGTGATGTGTAATCATCATTATCATTAAAACTCTGACTTGAACCACTGGAGACCTAATTAAGTTGATATTCATCAACTTCTGAATCAATTTCTTTAAATTGGCTATGAGATGCATTGCGCTTAACTGGAGTTGAGGTTCTGCTCGAGGAAGCAGCAAACATGGAACTGTTCATTGAAGAAAATAAATCTCCAGAGCTGGCTGCTCTTTGATGCTGATTATACTTAGATTGAGCTTCAAGTTGACCTGAGTAGCATTATTTCAGCATTTTTACACTTTTTGATACTTTGTATCAAAATATGATTGGATATTTCCTAACAGTTTTAGTCAATTAAATTAAAAATTTGCATGAAAAATAAAATCTCACTTTTTAAATAAACCTTTTGACAGTTTTATAATTTATTTTTTAATTTAAATTTTTCAAATTAAAGTAAAGTCAAAACTCAAATTAAAATAAATAAAAAAAAATAAATTTGTTACAGCAACCAACAAGCCTTCTAACAAACGGCATTTACCTGATTCAAGTTGAAAATCCTACTGAATTATGACTTTGCTGCTGCTGTGATGTATATACACCAGACGAGCCACATTAGTTGGGTCCAAACGACTTCGTAGTGGAGTTACAATATTTCCTGCTTCTGAGAATACTCGTTCTGATGCTGAAGAAGATGATGGGACAGAAAGCACAGCTCGAGTAGCTGTAGACAAAAGTGGAAATCGAAATTGATTTTGTTTCCACCAGCAAAGGACATTAGTATCTTTTGGCACTTTGACTTTTGAAAAAGCTTCTTACTCAATTAAAATAAGAGGTTTCTCTTTAGCTCCAACCATTGGGTCTGTTGCTTTTTCTTCACCTCTGCAGGCTTCTTAAAGGGGATCGTTTTCCTGGAAAAACTCCTCAAAAACCTGTGGGCGTGCTGCAGAGGTCCATTCTTCTTAGGAAGAATGTTCATTGATAATTTCTTGTTTGACCTTTTCGAATAATGCCGGGGAGAATCAACGCAGAGCCACACCACGGTAACGTGGTTCTAAAAAGTTGGCTTCAGCAAAAGCTTTCTCATCACAGCCATTATTCTTAAACTTTTCTTCAAGCTTGTACAAACAGCTGCACAGTAGTTCTTCACATCTTCTGTGTTTTCTTCTTCCATGCTGTTAGAGAAGATTTTGTGCAAGTTGAAAATTTCGGGAATGACTTCATGAATTGATGGCTTGTCTTCAACAGACAAGGTGTTGATTGCGTCATTAAGCCTTTTCATAAAGGGCAAAATTTTATGCCAGATTTCAAAACTGGATTCATCAGAAATTTCTCTCCACCAGGTATTCTGCTGGTCTGGGAATTCATTTTTCTTTCCTTTTCTTTGTATGTACATAAGAATAGGCATCGCATCTAAACTTGACTTCAAGCAAAAAAACATACTATTCCAGCGTGTCTTGACAAAGCTTTGAATTTTATGGAGTGGTCCAGTTTAAGCCCAGCCAAGCACACCAGATTTAACCGATGGTTGACTCAGGAAACTGATGAAACTGATGATGAGTTTTTTAAAAAAGCCTTCACATTGGCGGCAGCAGCATCATGAGTGATAAAATTTTCACAACCATTGGGCAATTGACTTTGTAAATCCTGAATTAAACTAGAAGAATAAAATCATAAAATTATAAAAATAATTAAACACAAAAATGTTAGAGGCACATTTGTGCAGCAGCATAGCGAAACAGGGGTAAAGGGCCTTTTCCTGAGAGCGCAAACGATTAAAGGGGCGCCAAAAAAAACTGCTCGTCTTTTAATAAAAAGCTTTTTTCTAGAAAAAATTTATTTTTTGTTATGAAAAGACCGTTTTTTGCTATTTTGGACACGGGCACTTATGATCCTCGCTATGCCACTGCATTGTGAATACCAAAGTCTATATATCCTACTATAACTATCTATAATATCTAATGTAGGCCGTTTTACTCACTCCAAAGAACTATTTATAAAGCTGAATATACTCAATGTCTACCAAATAAATATTTTTCATCTTTTAATTTTCATGTATCAAGTTAATAAAAGAACAACACTAAACATTTTAAATTCGTTATTCAAAATAAATAAACATAGATACTTAACCAGATACTCAAACAACACCTATATTCAGCCCAAAAGTGTTTATGCCACAACTGAGTTTTCATTATCCATTAGAGGACCAAAAGTATGGAATAAAATCCTATCTAATAAACTTAAAACTCTTGAAACTCTTGACGAGTTTAAAGCAAAATTGAAGCAAATGCTCCTAGTTAGTGATGGAGTGCTTGACTTTTTCGGATGACACAGATAAGTTTTTTCAATTTAGTTTAAAGTTTGTCTTTGTCAACCCTTTTATGGATTTGGTTGAAGCATACTTAAATATTAGGTAACCAAAAAAGTTCGTGCGGTTTTTGATAATTGAATTGTTTTTAGCATTTTTTACAACACCCACATCGCACAAGGCAAGTAGCTTTGTTGCGTAATAGAACGCGTGTGTCACGCGCAGTTGCTGCATATATAGTGTAGGCTTGTAACGAGCTTACAGGAAAGGTTTTGTGTAAAGAAAGGATGGCAACCCAACCAACGATTATTCGATCTTGCTTAATTTACGAGTTCAAACTTGGAAGGAATGCAACACAAGCTGCCAAAAACATCTGCACAGCATTTGGAGAAGGTACAGTAAGTGAACGCACAGCACAGAAGTGGTTTCAGCGATTCTCTTCGGGAGATGAGTCCATCGAAGACCTGCCGCGTTCTGGACGCCCATTGTTGGTTGATGAGGATGAACTGAAGGACGCTATCGAGTCTGACTCCAGCCAAACTTGCCAAGAACTTGCAGTGAGGTTTGCTGTGAGTGTTGAAACCATCCGCCTGCATCTGCATGCGATTGGGAAAGCGTGGAAGCTGAGTCGGTGGGTTCCGCACAAATTGTCGATCGACAACAAGAAGCAACGGCTTACGATCTGCACATCACTCTTATCACGCCACAATGTTGAGCCTTTTCTTGATCGTTTATTGACATGCGACGAAAAATGGATTGTGCACAACAATACCAAGCGTTGCTACCATTGGTTGTCCCCCGATGACCCCATCCCAAAGACACCCAAGCCCAATCTCCACGAGCGGAAGGTTTTGCTCTGCATTTGGTGGACTACAGCTGGTGTGGTGCATTACGAGCTGCTCCCAACAGGCCAAACCATTACTGGACTGGTCTACTCAGCACAGCTGCAACGAGTTCACGACCTGTTGCTTGTAAAGCAGCCTGCACTGGTGCACAGGAGAGGAGTTCTGCTTCTCCACGACAACGCGAGACCGCACACCGCTCGCGTGACTCAGGACAAGCTCCAAAGCCTTGGTTGGGAGAGTTTGCCTCATCCACCATACTCGCCAGACCTCTCCCCTACTGATTTCCATTTTTTCCTTTCCCTGGGAAATCATTTAAAAGGACAGCAGTTCCGAGACCAGGACGCGGTTGAAATGGAGTTGAAAGCTTTTATAGACTCAAAGGACCGAGAATTTTTTAGAAGTGGAATAAATAAGCTTGTTTTACGTTGGGAAAAGGTTTTAGATGCTAATGGTGACTATTTTGATGAATAAATGTACTTACTTTTGTCGTTTTGTGTGTTTTTATTATATACGGAAAAACCGCACGAACTTTTTTGGTTACCTGATACATATAAATATATATATATATTTTTTAATAGGAAAGGTTCAATTTCTTCTCAATTATGTGTTTTATTAATAATTTTAGTATTTAATCTTAATTAATTAAAAAAAAAAAGTTGTTAAAAGCCTTTTTTTTTATTTTTTTATTTTATTGCAAGTTTTACTTTGTGCAAATTTATATTAATCTTTATATACTTATTTATTTGTAAGAATTTGTTATTTTACTTTTTATTGATTATTTTATTACTTTAAATGAAATTTTTTTCAAGTTTTTAAATTTTTAAATTTAAAAATAAAAAAAATTCTTTATGACCCTGTAACTTTTTGTTTTTGTTTTATCTTTTTAAAAATAAAGTCTTATTTTATATATTGGTAACATTTATATACTCTTTACGAAATTAATTATTTTTTACGGAATCAATCTCGGGGCTTGGCGATAAGACAAAATGTGTCTTTTTCTTGCCCCGGTCATCTGTAAATTGGAAATATTGGTTGTATTTATATTTTTATACGGCAAAAAATGAAGAGAAGAGAAAAAAAAAACTATAGTTTCCATCAAATGATCAACATTAAAAGTTGCCAAAAAACTTTTTTTAATTGGAATTTGACAGAAAATTTACCAATGCAGTGAAGTATCCCAATTTTTTAGTTAATTATAACTTACTTAAAAGAAATCAAAAAATAAAATAAAATACTTTTTACTGATATAACCAATACCATTTAAATTTTGCCCAAAATCATTGCATTAAGTACTTACTTCGAGAACATTTTTTGTAAGTTTTCAGCAGTCTGTGGGACATAAGTTGGCTCACAACACCACAAAAATCTCCGTATTTGGTAGTTGTTGTTGATGTAATGGACTGTGATGGAATTATAATTGTCACATGCTGGAGAAGACCATCCATCAGTGGTGAAACCAATGCGCATAACCATTTTGATCTCGGAAAAAACGATGTCTTTCACAGCTTTTTTGGCAGCCTCGTATACAATGGGAAGTTTATTCTGAGCGTACGTCTTTGCAGAACGAAATGTGTACTAAAAATAATTTAAAATATTTTAAATCACAATAACACCTGGCTTTGAAGCTTACTTTACTCGGGTAGTTGTTAGTATAAATATTGGAATAGAACTCTTATATACCTGTGGATAAATTGCTTGAAACATACGTTGAGTCGATGGGAGTTCCATAAAGTGAAATGAAACATTTGAGTTTGCAAGGCCTAGACACACTTCATAGTCAAATCTTAATTGCATAGGATCTTGCGACTTCAGCTTTAGAAAATGTGTTGGCTTTCTGAATTTCCCGCGCAATTGAAAGTAACTACCATCTCTAGTTCGTAGATATATTTTTAATTGGTGTTATCACAAGAGGTTCAACTCCTAAAAGCAGTTTTACAAGTTCTCAGAATCATTAAGTATTAAAAAATGATTACCTTCTATTGATGCCAAAAACTCAGGCCTTTCCCCAGAAGTGACTTGTTGAGACTTTATTTCTTCCTCCTGCCGCAAAACTTCATTATACACAGTTTTGTGTTTGCGCTTGAGGTGTGACCTCAGTTGCAGACGGATTTGGTCTAGCAATTCTGTTAGAGACGGCATTTGGACATAACTTGCATTTGACTTGTGAAACATTTTTTGAAGTCGGTTCAACATCTTCAAAGTTATTCCACCAGAGTTTTTGCCTTTTGCGACCAGGTGTGAGACTAGTTTCTGCAATTTTAAAAGAAATCATTTGCAAGCTCGAAAAGTAACAATACCAACTATATAGCAAGTATTACTTAGTCTACTTTAGGATCCCCATTTTACAATCTTATAATATAACTTGAAGATTAACAAAACAATTTTAATTACTGCTTGGAGCCTATTTAAAAAAAGTACTCTGGGTTATAAATCATATTTATTCAAAAAAAAGAAAAAAACAAACAAAAAAGCTTTACCTGCCAATTTGTGGTTCAACCTGTGATCCTAAGGCAAAAAATGAGCCTGATACTAGATGCAAAATCTAAAAGAGTGAAAATAAATTTAAATTGTAAACATTTTTTTGCTGGTTTTTTACATTTTTATCTTTACAAACTTAGAGTGTGTAGTTGTAAAAGTTGTGTGAAACTTCTTTTTTGAGAAAAAAATTGAGCCAAACAATTTTTGCGAAAAAAGCACAAACTTTTAAAACAAGCACTCTCTTAAAATTTGCGCTTTTGAAATTTAAGACTTCAGGCTTAACACTGTGAAGAAACATTTCTTTCACAAGCTAAAAAAAAATTAATCATAAAACTTACCTTTTTACTGCATTTGATTATGAATCTTTTAAAAATTGAAATTTTCTTTTGACTTAGGCAACTCAGAATGTTTTACTAGTCACGTTTTAATATTGATACGCTTTAATATTGTCTTGACACGGAACTCCGTGTCAATTCTTCCGCGGAAGAATTATTTATTACATAATAAAAAACCATGACTATAAAACAATAAAAAACCTAATTTGTACTAGTCGGCTGGAAAGAATAAGGCTGTCTAAAATTAAAGTTAAAATATAATTTTAGACTTATCAAAGTTTAAAATTTTAGTTAATTAAACGTTTATTGTGCAAATACTAAGTAGATAGCAATTCAACATAAAATATTTTTTAAATCGGGTAAAATCGGTTGTACCCGAGAATGAACCACAAAATATTTAAGAAGATTTTATTTGATAATATATTATATAAATTACAGCTAATATAATTAATGAAATTCTATAGAAGATTTGGTATACTCTTTTTACAATACAAGACTTTACTTATAAATAGTTTTATTAGAAATTTCCCGAATTTTTTATTGCTAATTCAGGATAATTTCGCAGCAATAAGGTTTTTAGTTTCCGCTCATTGTGGTATTTTATTGGTACTATTATGTAAGGCATACGTTTGCAAATGTTCTTTTGATAATTAATCCGTACCAAATAAAAACAGAGTAGCTTTTAATTTATTTATTTTGTTTGCGCATTAAATTATTCGAAGCTAGCATGCGCTACTCTACATGCTACACACACTTTATGACCGCTCGAAATGTTAAAAGTGCACAGAACAAAGGAGTTGTTAGTGTTTTAATTAAAGAGGATAAAGTTTTACTGTTGTAATCTCTACTATGAACAGTAATCGTAGTCGTATGTGGAATTTTTTAGAGTTGTATGCTACATACTTGAACCATAGTGGTACAAAAAGCCGCAGAAATTCAATTTTTAATCTTTTTGACTACGTTGGTAATGCTATTGTGTGTGGAAAAGCTAGTAGCTAAAACAGTTGAAAAAAATTAGGCAATTGTTAATTGTGTTCGTACATTAATTTCATGTTCTGGAAGGTGTATTGAAAATTGCGATTACAGGTGTTAGAGCTATGTTGGCTGGAAAAACGTTTCGGCACAGTATTAGAGTATTACGTATGATCGTGGAAGAACTAATTTCACTTTTGTTTTCTAAAGACATCACTTTTACATTTCTAAAGACAGTGATTTTGATTCTTTAAAGAATCATCTGAAAAAAACAGCAAGAAAGAGTCGAGCATCAAAACATTGCATAGACTGATTAATAAAGCCAGTTTTCATTGTGTTTACCCAGTAGGCACGGGACCTAAAGAAGACGTCTTTTAAACGTTAAAAAGACGTCCAAAGATGTTTAAAAGGTGTCTTTTTTACGTTCCGTGCCCACTGGGAATATTTATATGCGCCGAACGCGAAAGTAAATGGACTTTGCATTTGTGGGCAATTCGATGAGCAGTCTGTAGTTTATTATTGTAAAATATTCTGTAATTTTTAAACTTAAAGAAAACTATTCACTTCATTTTTATTGTTTATTTTACCTTTTTCAGGATGTATTTTATGTTGAATCGCTATCTTAGATCTGCCGAATCCCTTTCATTTGCAGAAAAATGGTGGTTTCCTTTTTTTTGATCCCGTTAACTTTGATTTTCAATATTTAAACTTGCCCAATTTACCATTCTGGCACCCCCTCCCATTATGTTTTAGTAAAATAGAATCAATCATTAAATATTAGTTGTACCCTATTTCAAGGGTACAAGAGTATATAGTCGGCAACTGGACTATTAAAACATTAATTAAATTTTGACACTAAAAAAATTTTTTTTATTACAATAACAATATATTGTTATTGTATTACAATAACGAATTACAATACAATATTTATTGTTTTTGTAGTGGGTCATTACAATATATTTTTTTTTCAGATATTGTTATTGTTTTATGAAGATGAATTGCAATACAATATTTATTGTTATTGTATTACAGAATTACAATAGTTGTAAATCACAAGTATTGTTATTGTTTCAAAATTAAGTTAATATAATAACAATAATTATTTTTAATGTTATTTTTTTCAATACAATTACAATAGTCCTAACCCTAGTTTAATACACAAGTGAGTAACAAAATAATCTATATCAACTTAATTTTTTAGACGTGTGCATTTTAACAAATCAACTTTTCAAATCACTTTCAAATATGAATTCTCTACAAACCGCAAAAATACAATAACGACCGTACTTGTAAAACCACAACTGTGTGCATCACCATATATTATAAAAAGGAATTTTAAAGTTAATCTTGCAAGGGCTTATAAAACATGTTCCGAATAGTTATATATATATATATATATATATATATATATATATATATATATATATATATATATATATATATATATATATATATATATATATATATATATATATATATATATATATATATATATATATATATATATATAAGGTAAGTATGGGTATTAAGGCCCACCTAAAAAAATGAAAATGTAAAGAAATGCTGATTTTTTTTTGCTGCCAGTGATAAAACCAGATAACTCTAATATTTTAATGTCGAAAAAAAGTTTCACAATTTATTTTTCCCTAAGTTTGGATTAGTGGGCCTTATTACCCGCCGGGCCTTAATACCCACACTTACCTTATATATATATATATATATATATATATATATATATAAAAATTGAACTCCACGAGTTATATATAACTCTGCAACTCTGAACAAATGAAGGCATTGATTTTCTTTTCTTTCAAATTCTTTCCAAAATTATAAAGTCAGAAATTTCCACAAGTTTTGGAAATTAAAAGAAGATAAAATGGGTTTTTAATAGAAGGTAAAAAGGCGCTTTTTTTTATCTGTTACTAATGTAATTATTGTTGACAATTTTGCGGTAAAATATTGTGAAGCTCAATATAGACATTTTAAAAAGTACTTCGTGGAAAGCACTTCTTTCGCTGTTTTTTTGAGATTTTTCGTTTGTTAGTTTTTTAAGAGTAGTGACTATAATTATTTGTTTTCAAAATTTTTTTAAATTGACTTATCCTGTTACTAGCTTGGCATATTGGTGTTTATTGAACTCGAGACTGTGGTCTCGCTCGCTATACCTATGCTATCGCCAAGTTGACGTTATAAATAAGTTCACTTTTAGTTATTAAAATGTCTTCAATATCATGTATCAATATGTTTTTTAAGTAGTACTATACTTAAAACTGGTTTAAGTGGTGAGTGGTATTTCCTAATGTATGATTTTATTTGCATTTCGGTATACATAAAAATAAGAAAAATATGTTTATGACCATATACTTGTTATTTGATATTTTTTGTCTTTAAAACACTATACAAAAATAATACATAATAATATTTGTGAATGTGACAAAAAACTAAATCTTTTTTTTTTTTTCAACATGTTTGCTTCCAACAAGGCTGCTACCAATTACTAATTAGAGCTGGAAGTTTTTGGGACAGAAAAAATGGAGATTGCAGAGCAAGATAACGATTGACAGACTACTAAAAGGAATGCAAAATATATAAATCAGGTAAGCAAGATGAAGGAGACAAATTCCATAGAACTGAAGTTCGAGGAAAAAAACTAGAAAAATAAGAGTTTTTAGAGTACTTAGCAACAGTCTCAGAAAAAGTAATTTTAGTTGATGGCACAAGAGATGCTAGCTCTTTAGAGCAGTGTCTATTATAGTATTTGTAGAAAAGTAAAAAAGAAGCAACATTACGATGATGTGATAATTGCTGGAGGTTGGCTGCTAGAGCAGATCCAACTATGTTTACAATGCATTTTTGCACCTTGCCTAAAAGAGGAAGCGCATCAACAGAAGATCCGCCCCAGATATGGCAACAGTATTCCATACAAGACTGGATTTGAGATTTATAGATATAGAGAAAAGAATCCGGAGTAAGGAAGTGTCAAGCTCGATAAAGAGATGCAACCTTTAAAGATTTTAATTTTGTAACGGATTAGGCATATGGTTTCTAAAAAAGATTGGAAGTAAGAGTTAATCCTAGAAGATGAAGGGAAGATGACTCATCGAATACATCACCAGTCATAAGTATTGGAAGTTCTAAATTATTGCAATAACGGTTGGCTGAAAAAAAAATTGAGTTTTAAAATAAAGTTTACCAGCCACTGTGAGCCCCATGCTGCATCAGTATTTTTTTCAAGGTCAAATGCCACCTCCAAGCAATCAGCGAGTGTTGACTCCTTATCATGACAAGAATAAACGCTAGTATCATTAGCAAACAATGCCACCTTAGATGTGAGAATATCTGGAAGATTGTTAATGTAAATTAAAAAGAGTATAGGTCTACAGATTAAACCTCGAGGAACCCCTAAAGTTACAGAATAAAAAGTAGCGAGCTGTCCATTGAGGACAACTTTTATACCACGATTGGAAAGGAAGAATTCAATAATCCTATAGATGTTACCAGATAAACCGTAAAAACAAAGCTTACGGACCAGCATGCCAAACTCTATTAAATGCTTTAGAAATATCAAGAGCAATGGCCTTAACCTCACCATTTTTATCTATTGCACAATAAAACTTATTGATGATCAGAAAGTAAGTTGATAGATTTAAGATGAGAGATTAAGTGTTTGTTAATTAAAAACTCAAAAACATGTTTATGATAGGAATAAGACTAATGGAACGGTAGTTAGACAGATCAGATTGTTCTTCAGAATTTCTAAAATAGGGATAACAGATGCCGCTTACCAGCATGCCGAAAAACAAGGCTCTGATAAACACTTGTTAAATAGTTTTAAAAGTATTGATGACAGCTCCGAAGATCACTTCTGCAAGACAAGTTTGTTGTCTTGCAGAAGTGATCTTCTGCATCAAAAATGATTTCGTGAAGCACGAAATCACTTTTGATGCAGAAGCTGGAGTGATACGAATGTTAAGCAATGGATCAACCTGTTTGACGACTATATCAGTAGAACGCAACTAGTGGAATCAAGAGTTTATACTGATGAAAAGTTCTTAGCAAACAATTCAGCTTTGTCTTTAGGTGAAGTAACAAGTCCTGAACCATTCAAGAGATGTGAAATTACAGATTTGCTCTTATTATTGATACTATGAAAAATTCTCCAGAAGTCACAAGAGCCTAATTTTTGTGATGAAATACGAGATTTCACGACTAAAGAAAAGCGGGCTTTGGTGTTAGACAAAACCTATTTACAATGGTTTCTAGTAATAAGTAATAGTAATAATAAACAGACGTCTGTTTCCTGGAGAATTGTTTTACGGATAGATGAAAGTAACAGTTTCGATTCGCAATTGCAGCAGCACAATGTATGGAAAACCATAGAGAAGAGTGAAACTTTACCTGGAATTGTCGAGAGGGAATAAAAGATTTCATGCCAGCCTAAATCCACCAAGTAAAGAATGTATATAAAAAAACATATGTAAGAAGCACATTTTCCAACAAAAAGTCGAAAGACTTCTACCTAAGAGCCATTGCAAAGCAAAACATGGGAAGAGTCCCAGTCAGCTTTAACGTTGTTGTAAGAGATACAATGTCTCTTACAAATTTAGATAATAAAGAAGGTTGAGATAATAGTTTTAGAGAGATTAAACTGTAATCAGACGCACCTAAGGGTGAATGGGGAGAAACTGAGCTCTGACTAGGTTCAAAAACAAGACAAAAGAAAAGGTAAATGATTTGGGTGGTCTGGAAAGCAAGTTGGAAAGTTGACTATTTGAGCTAGGAATTAAGAAAGGCAAAAGTTATGGGCTTTAATGCCTGCAGAGTCACTGACACTAGAGCCATTCAGTGTGATGAGCATTAAAGTCATTTACAACAACAATATTGGCTAATGGATAAAGAGAGAGGGTTTCGTCAATATGATCAGAAATAACATTAGAAAGAGTGCAGTCTTGAGATGAAGGAGAGCGATATAGAACAAAGAGAATGGCGATAGAGTGAAGTGATGCTAAACAAATGCATACAAAAGATTAGTCTGCGGATTAAACCTAGCTTCCCAACAAATTGATGAATTCTTATGAATGTAAATGCCTTGGCCAAGCATGTGACTATTGGAGTCTTTACAAATTAAAAGAAGATAACCATCAACACTAAGATCACAAGATGACACAGCTGAAATCAAATTAGTCTCACAAAGAACAATTAGGTCTGGTGAACTTTGCAAGAGATAAGACTCAACAGAAGAAAAGTTTAATTGAAGACCAATATACGACTATGTTCATCATCTTTGCAGAAAGACTTGACCAGTTGGGCTGTTATATCAGGAAGTGGTTTTCCTAATTTCAGATAAGGGATAGCTAAAATACCTTTTTTTAAATGGTAACTTACAGTCAGTTCAAGCTACATAGCCTGTTACATGCAATATTTCAAAAAAAAATTTCTTTGCCAGTCATTTGGAGCAATCGATGTCAGCTGAATATTATTAGATGTTGGTGTAGACTCTGCAATTTCGTTTGTTAACAGTCCATCATGTTATCAAATAAGTCTTCTTTTTAATATAAACATTTCCAAAACTTGATTGTTCTTCAAAACAATTTTCTGATATATATTAAGGATAGAGGCTACATTTTTTTAATTAGAGGTTAATAATACTGTCAATTTTCATTTAACTTCTCCGATTTTACCTGACTTATGCAATCCTTTGATCTTAATAGGAGACACTCCAGCAGCTGTGTATCTACACCCTCATTTTTTCTTGTACGTATGTTTCATTAACAAATCTTCAAATTAATCTTCGTCATTTTTACTTTCACTCATATATTTTGATAAACATTTCACAACTTTACTTCCACAGGTTAGACACAATTTTTTTCCAGGTATAAGATTTAAACCTACAGTTTCAACCTCTAGCACAGTATGCATTGTAATTGTACGTTGAGATGCTGCAGAGAAAAGATAATTACATTTTTAATTATTGCAGTATTAAATATATTATCAATTATGAAACAATAAACATTTCCTAAATCAAAAAAGAAAATACTTTAAACAACTTCTTGGTATGGTATTATTTGTTATGTACATTTGTCATTTTATTATTTATTCTATCGATGAAATATTAACTACTTTATTACAGCAAAATTATTATTAAAAATAGGGTAACATAATATTGTTTAATTTACTGGCATAATTAATGAAAACAAGTAACAAATTCATAATTCAAAAAAATATTGGAGCATACTTTGTAATAACTTTGTTATTACAAAGTATGCTCCAAATAAATTTTAAACCACACAATTTACATACTGTTTTTTTAAATCAACTAACTCTAATTTAGTTTAAAAAAAATACAATTGTATTTAGTTCAATATCAAAATGCATTTGGTAATTTTTTACAAAAAAATGTTTTTTTTATTCAATTTCTTCAGAAAATTTAAAAAACAAAAACAGCAATAACTACTCGACAAAGTATAAGGCCATTACAAAATTAGTTTGCTCAGAGTTCGATCCCAACCGCGTCTCTGGTAGTACCGCGCTGAACTTGTTTCTCCACACAGCGGTGTATTTGACAAGGTTCGTGTTTCGGAGTTAAAAAGTTGAAAGAGGGTTGTAGCCACAATAAAAAAAATAGAATAAAAAATAATATAGAATAAAATAGAATAAAATAATAAAATAAAAAGAAATAATAAAAAAAAAATATGAATAGCCTCTTTTATTGTAGTGGCCTCAAACTTAACAATGAAATAGAGCATTGACAACTTTTTTTCTTTTTTTTTTTCTTTGAAGAAGTTAAAAAAAAAAAAAAAAGAAGACAATCCTTCATTTCATTGTTATTAGTAAGTGCGTTTTGTGGATCCTAAAATAAAATATATTCTATTGCCTTGAAGAACTCACGACAACCGTTTTAAGATTCAGAAGGTTTTAAACTATTTTTGTACTAAATTTTAAAATCGAAACCTTGCTGAAAGCACCTTTTAAAGGTAATATTTAACTGACACATTTTTGGCACTTTCTCCACCTCATATTTTGGTCAAAATCTAACAAACCTCATGTTGCTGTAAATCTTGAAAGAAAAATAAGTTTTTCAAAAAAATTCAGTCTTTCCTAACTCATATCTTTAAAAATTTGTGACAAATTTAAGGAAATTTGCTGATCAAAGGTGCAAACCCTGGTTTTTTTGAAAAATTTCTACTCGACTTCTGTTTTTGTAATGACGGTTTTGATATACCATAAAAATCAGTAATCACTTTGCACAACCGCGGGTAACTTTGAGCAACAACATGTCTAAGATGCATTACTTTCTAGCAGTTAGGAATTTGCATTGCATTTGTATTTGTTTTAATACGGGATTTCTCATTTTTTTCTTTTTTTGTTTTTGTTCTTTCTTAAATAATAGTTTTAACTTGATTTTTACAAACATAAGTAATTTTATGTTAACATAGGAAAAAGCAACAAAATTTTATTCTTTAACTTTATTTTGTGCAGAAGAATAGATTGAACCCAAAGATGAATTAACTGCTTAACGTGTTCATTATGGTTTTGGATTAAAGTTATATAAGCTTTTCAAGTTATTTATGTTGTATAGTATATTTTTAATGTTTTACGTATAACAATTTGTTAAAAACTGAATGGTATACATAACTTAAAGCGTGGTAAACCACATTTATCCTAAAATTTTGAGAAAACTGCTTTTGCAAAATGTACCGTTCAACTGAGTGGCTTTGGGTTTCCAATCAGTAAAGAGTTTACGACATATTATGAATAATTATCTCTTTAGCTTGGGAAAAAAGGTATATAGCCTAAACCTTTTCCTAGGCCTTATTTAGTTAACACATTTTTACAAAGACATCTAGAGTTTACAAATAAGATTTTCCAAATATTTAAAATAATTCGAGCAACCATTAATGGAACTTTAAAAGAATATCTTCAGCTTCCATCTCAAGCTGTGCAAGTTGTACTTCCGGGCACCACATATAACTATGATAAAACAAATTTGACTGACATCCTCGGCTCGTTGAAACGAGGCAAAAAGTATCCTACAAATAATAAAAAATAATATTTTTAATAATAATAATAAAAAAACATAAAAAGCTACAATTCTTTAGTCAACTTGGTGTATTGGAGGTCCTAAAGGAGTCAGATATTCAAAATTAAAACTGGTTGGTTTGATGGAATAGCTTGTCGAGTTTTTTTTTTTCATAATTTTACCTTCATTAAAAAGAAATCAGGAATTAAAGTTTTGTTAGACGATAACTTAACTTCTCATACCTCTTTAAGAGTGATTAATGCCTGCAAAGAAAATGAAGCAAAGTGTGTTTGCCTGCCACCTAACAGCACACGCATTACTAAATCTCTAAATGTGGCTTTTTCAAAACCTTTCAAAACATCTTGGTTTATAATTATCACAGTTAAAAATTTTGTCACTGAGTCAAATCTGGTTAACAATTTACAATCGGGTTTTAGAAAACGGGGTGTTTACCTAGTAAATGAGCAGCCGTAGCGCAGTGTTAGCCTGCTTGCCTATGAAACTAAAGATCCGTGGTTCAAACCCCAGCTCTGGACAAGTCTTGCAACATTAGTAAAAAAGGAGATGTGAACTTCCAAGTTTAATGTTCTGCCATGGTGTCCTGTGATAAGACCGTTTGGACTTCTTGAAGCACCAAAAATAAAAATTTAAAGAAAAAAAATATCAATAACGTTTTAACACAATTTAAAAAAAAAGAATCGCATGATAAAGAAACTCTAGAAGACAGCTTTAAGATGTTTTTAAAAGGCAAATATAAATCTTTGCAATCTGTAAAAACTAATGAACGAAAAAAGAAGTTTTCTGCATTTGCAAGTAAAAGTATTAGCATCGAAGATTTAAAATTATTTGATGAGAGATGATAATGTCTCAAAGAACCTTTCAAAATAGAAAATGAACATAATAAAGAATTGTGTTAAGTCAAAATATCAATCTGACAAAGATCTAGAAAACTACCATGACCACAGTTCGAGCTCAAAATCATTAAGTAGTATAGAAAACAAACTAGTCAGCAAAAAAGAAACAATATAAAAACTAATCTTACAAACCTGGAGATCTGTGCAAAAAAAGAAAAATGAGTTTGTTGTGTTTACTTATGAAAGTAAACACAACAAACTTAAAAAGTGAACTTTTTCTTGAACAAATTAAAATTGTCAAGGAAAACAGTGCTTTTATCAAGCCATTGGTAAAAAAATTAGCTTGATATTGCACCATTTTGAGGCAATATCTTAAACAAAAGCATGAAATTGGTTTGACACACAGGCAGATGTTTTCTATGAATAGAATAGTTTTTTTTTTGCATTAAAGAATCCCATAAAAATTTAAAAAATTAACCCACCCAACATAACACGTTCTTAAGACGACTTTAACTTATCTTCTTTTAACGTCTTTAACTGGCTAAAGACAACTTGTCCAGTCGTCTTTAGCCAGTTAAAGACGGTCCTTAAAGTTGTTTAAAAGATTTTTCACAGAGGTATTTTAGGCGTCTTTGTTTATGTCGTATTAAAGACATCTTTATTAAAAACAACAAGTGTCAGACATGTTTTATAACTTGTTTAAAACAATCTTTAACACATCTTGCATCTTTATTCATTTTTAAATGCGCGACTATTCCTTTTTCATATACGTGTTTATTCATTCTTACATGCGCGTTTATTCATTCTTTTATGTGCATTTATTCATTCTTATATGCGCATTTATTCATTCTTATGTGCGTACTTATTCATTCTTATATAGGCATTTATTTATTCTTATATGCGCGTTTATTCATTCTTATATACGCATTTATTCATTCTTATATGCGCGTTTATATGCGAGTCAACCACCCATAAAATCTCTTATATAATTTTATGTAAACTTTTTTATAAGCTTTTATGTTTTTATATCGATTTATTTAAAATATAAATTAGGTTGTTGCCACTGCTATTTATTAAATAAATTGTTGCCGAGCCAGCGCTGGATTTATGTAACTACACATATGGTTGTAAAATGGAACTAAGTTAAACTCTGTTGTATCGATAGTATTTTTAAGTTTCCTGATTCCCCTATCCGTATTTCGAGGCCTTTCTCCCTGTATGTAAGTATGCTTGAAAGAAGAAGAAAAAATTCTTCTATTAGATTAAGCTGTGGTGTTTATGCTGGCAAATACTTAATACCTATGCCATGAGATGATTCTGCATTCCAGTTTTATTTCATAAGGAACCACTTCCATTGTTGAAACAGCACAAATTAAACTAACATTCTTGCCACGATTACTGTTTTTTTAAAACAAATTGTTCTTGTTTCCTGAAAAACGAGGTTAAGATTACTTAAGACAAAAACTTTTTACATTTGATGATGGTTTATTTAATTTAATATTAATTTTTTGTTTAATTTTGTTATTATATTTATTGATCGATTAAATTATTATTTATCTAAGTATTCATTTATCTAGATTTAAATTTTATTATTTATAATTATTATCAACACTTAAATATTTACCCTATGGATGGAAGAGAAAAAAGCTGTGCAAATCATAAAACAAGGAAAAATAATAGAAAATAGCACTTTGAAATGCTTAATCATTTAGTTGAAAGAAATGAATCCGCATCAAACTTTTCCATTTCTCTTAATCTATCTATGCACACAGTTCAAAATCTTGTTGTTAAATTTAGCAGAGGAGAATTCAACGACATGACTGCATTCAAGTCGTTTTCTGATAAAAAACGAGGTAAAAGACCTTTAAACGCTCAAATAAAAAATATTATTGACCTCTGCGTACAAGAAAACAATCTTTGTACGCAAGAAGCAATGAAAGAAAATCTTTCTGCAGCAGGCTTCAATACGTCTCAGCCCACTATTTCAAGAAAACTTAAGCGCTCAGATTTATCAAGAAAGCGTGTTGTGCATCTGCCATAAGAACAAAACTCAACACGATTTATTAATGCACGCTACGCATTTTCAAAGTTAAGGGAATTTCGAATGAAATATATTTATTTGGATGAAACTAGATTTAACGTGCAAAACTAACAGCACATATGATTATTCGCTAAGGGTTGGGTTTGCAATTTTACAGTCGTCTGCAAATCGTGGCAAGAATGTTAGTTTGATTTGTGCTGTTTTAACAATCGGAGTGCTACCTTATGAAATAAAAACTGGAATACAGATTCATTTTGTACTTTCATTACTACACTGTTGGCACCAGCGATTAGGAATGCAGATGCGGAAGCACCGGTGTTTGTTATGGAAAATTGTAAATTCCTCTTTGGAATTCCTCTGGAGTCTTTCTGTTAGGCAAACACTAGCCTCTCATGGGATAGCTATTAAGTATCTGCCAGCATACACGCCAAATCTTAATCCAATAGAATAATTTTTTCTTCTTCTTTCAAGCATACTTCCAAACAAGGAGAAAGGACTCGAAATACAAATGGGGAATCAGGAAACTTAAAAATATTATAGATACTACAGAGTTTAACTAAGTTCCATTTTACAACCATATGCGTAGTTACATAAATCCAGCGCTGGCTCGGCAACCATTTTTTAAATAAATAGCAGTGGTAACAACCTAATTTATACTTTAAATAAATCTATCTGAAAATATAAAAGTTTATATAAATGTTATATAAACTATTATATATTATATAAAATTATTATATATTATTTAAAAACATAAAAGCTTATATATAAAGTTTACATAAAACTATATAAGAGATTTTATGGGTGGTTGACTTGCATATAAACGCCCGTATTAGAATGAATAAAGTCGCATATAAGAATGAATAAACACGCACATAAAAATGAATAGGCGCGCATTAAAAATGAAAATCTTTGTAAAAATACGTCTTCTAAAACATCCAGTTTAAAATGCCTTTAAGTCCGGTTAAAATTGTTTTTACAATAACACAAAATTGATAATTATAACATATCAATTACGTGGAATTCTTAAAACAGTGTTCTTTTCTCAAAAAGCGTCAGAAATTATTAATCAATAATTGATAATTATCAATTTAATGCAATAATATATATTTCAAGTGACATCAATTGGTAATTTTTGCGTTTTCAAAAAATTCTTTTGCTTCTGTTCCCGTAAAAACTTGCCCTACAGAAAAAAAAATCTTTTTATAAACACACAGAACGCTATTGCAAAACAAAATTGCATTCATCAAGACATTTTAATTTTTAAACTAAATAATACTTTAGTTAAAAATATTTCGTGATTTAAGATAAGATTATTTAAGAAGTTGTTGAAAATTAAACAAGTTTGTGTTAGAAGAAGCTTGAAAATAAACACCAAATAAACTAGGGACAACATTAAGAAAAAGCAGTTAATAATTATTTTCTGACTTGCAGGCACAGTTATAGTCATTTACTTGCATAAGAAAACATGGAATTAGAGTCAAAATACATACCTGAGCAATGATTCAAAAGTAATTGCAACTGTTAGTTAACTTTGAAATCTGTCTTTTAAAACAAAAAAATTCATCTTAAAGACGTCATAAACTTTTCTTGAAATTTGTCTTGAATACGTTTTAAACTTGTTTGGAATTTTGCGCTAAATACATCTTTTTCTGGTCTAAGCTAAAACTCTTCAAGATGTCTTCTTAAGGCAATTTTAAGACGTGTTGTAAAGTTGACGTGTTGCAAAGTTAAAAGGTCTTAAATAAGATAACTTTAAAACGTCTTCGAAAAAAACGTCTTTCAGTGTTTCGTTTTAGATCAATTTATGGCGTCTATAAGACTAATGTGTCATAACGACTTTAAGTCGTCTTTAAGACGATTATTAGTTAGTTAGAAGGAAACTTTACAAAGTACCTCAATTAAACTTTAATTGAGGCACTTGAAGTATATTTTGTTAGTTTTTATTTAAAAAAAGTCTTTAATTTTTGTATAAAATAAAAAATAAAGACGATGAAAAGCTTAAATTTGTGCTAGTTTTTAATGCAATTGTGTTTATTATAGTTTTTTTTTAGCATAATAAATTAATTAACTGAAATAATAATTATAAACTGAAGTAAAATTGATATACTTTTTATGGTTAAGTTTTCTCTTACTTATTACTAAGTTTTATAATAAAAGAATTTCCAATTTATAAGGTTCGTAAAGTTTTTTAAATTTTTATAATGATGTGCAAAGTTAGGCAAGTTGCAATCTGCTTTTTAAAAATACTTCTTTTTTTATAAAAAAAACAAAATCAACGGTTTAAAAAAGTTGCTATATAGTCATATAAAGTTTTTGGCAACTTTTTATAAACATTAGAGATGCTTTAAACAAATTTTCAAATATTGAAAAACGTCAACTTTTGTGCAAGTTACCGAAATTTACAATACTTATAGACATATATGAGGGGCTCAATGGAAAAGGTTTTCTAAGCCACAAATACTTCATTTTTATTTAAAAGGAAAATAATTTATGGATTTTGAAAAAAAAAACTTGAAAAAATATAATTATCAAAAGGTAAAAGAAGTATTTATCATAAAGACGAAAGTACAATGTTATATTTTCTTAAAAATTAGGACACCAAATAACTGTGTTTTGCAATAAAAAAAAGGTTAGGCGACTTTGTCTCTTCAAGCTTTTAAAATTATTGTTTATAGTATTGGTTAGGCTAAACAAATGACGTATCTATGATTTATTAATAAATCTTCTGTATATGCAATATACACTAATTTGTGGCTTCGTCACCAGAATCTTCAGTTAAACCCAAATCAGTTTCCTCCTAATCACCTTTAAGAGCAAAGTAATAGGAGTAATGGACAGGCGGTGTGAATTATTTAAGCTCAAAAAATTTTTTTTTGAGCTTAAATAACGCAGCTTTTTTTTTGTGAGTTTTCTACCATTGGGATACAAGGGCTCAAGTTCAAAATTGATGGTGCCTGATGGCCGTCCAAGATTTCTCATTATTATGTCCAGCAACATTAATGAGTCACTTTTTATATGCGTTTGCTTCATTGGGAATGAGCGTAGTGATCCTTTTTCCAATTTTATCCAGTATGCTTTTAGCCAGCAAACTTTTTCGCCATTTATTTCTTTCTTTCTTATATATATCTCGCTCTCCAATAATTTTGAACTGAGATATTTATGGGTCTTCCTTATTCTAACAATAAACTTTATATATATATATATATTTATATATATATATATATATATATATATATATATATATATATATATATATATATATATATATATATATATATATATATATATATATATATATATATATATATATATATATATAATATTTGGTCCTTCATTTTTTTTACTTTTTCCATCACACCAAAGTTCTGCACGTCCAGAAATTTATCGAGCCAGGGCATGTTTTTAGGAAAAACATTGCCCTGGCTCGATAAATTTCTGTTCAATAGTTTTGAGAGATGGCAATTTATGAAAAGTATATTGTAACATAAGAGCCATTTTTAAACTACGGTTTGTCCACCGCAACTATCGCTATACAATTTTAAATGAATCACAGTTTCGGTATCATACACGAACTTATCTCTTGAGTACCACTAAATGCTTGTTCCTCACTCTATACATAAATAATATCTGTATTTAAGTTTTTATTGTAGATTCCAAGATTTTTCATATTTAATTTCCAAGAAGTCCACATTTTCCTTTATAGTAGGCCATTCCTGAACTAAGTACTGATGTCTGTAGAGTTTTTTGTCAGTCAAAAACCAATAGTCTCTTGTTTGAATTTGTATGTGGATCCAGTGTATTATCTTTCATTTATTTTTGCCTTTTCAGCCATGTTTTAATGAATAGTAAGGTATCTCCTAACAGTATTCTTTTTTTTATCCTACGAATGACACTTAATCTTGCTCTTAAATACATCACATTTTTGACATGTATTTAATTGAAGGTAGTAAAAATATAAATTGAACTTTGTATTGATAAGTGTTAAAATGAAAAAGTGAAAGTTGGGTGTGACCATTTTTATTGCAAATTACAAACACAGTTCTTGCACACTGTCGACGTTCGTAAAGTTGTAGCAGACAAGTTTTTACTGGTTGACTTTTCGGCTATAGTGGGATTGGTACGTTGGAAGTAAGCAAATAAATCTTTGAAGATATTCGGTGTCTTTATCATTACTTTTATTTTGTTTAGTTCTGGATGGGCAACTTGCTTACGACTAAGTCTGTCTCTCTTTTTTCTTCTCAAAAGAGACTAGGTTTCTTGTATCTTCTGGGACACGGTCTTGTCCTCTCCTACTTCTCCAATTAGGTTAACACTTGTATGTGCAATGAAAATAAAGCTTTAATTATAGAATAATTTTTAATATAACAAACTAAATGACCCTAGCTAGTCTAGCGCTAGACCTAGAACTGATGTAAACAAGCGGTCTGAGGCCATAACAATAGGGACTAAAAAAATAATTTTGAAGGCCTATTTATTTTAAGACATTACATCAACTCCTCAACTCATTTTAAGACATTACATCAAACACCACATCAACTCCTTCTAATATTGTTAAAGGTCTTGCGTTTTCTTCAACATATTGATTCATATTATTCGAATCTGCATCAAAAAGTGCATTTTAGTTTTAAAAAAACTAAAAGAGGAAAATCTGCCTAAAGAACAATGAGGCTAGAAACTGTATTATTGTATGATAAACTCAATGAAAAGTTTATCTTGATGCTTCATTAACTATAAACATACTTTCACTAACATCCGTAAAAGACGGGTTGTAATCTGCATCTGAACAACCAATCACTTTTTATTAGAAAGTCTTTCAAATTTGAGCTGTTCATTTTCGCCGTGTTGATTGTGGGATGGACAATTTTTCCACAATGTAAATGTTATTTTTCCGTTAAAGTAAATATGAGTATAGGTAGCAGCACTGTATGGACGCATTTCGGGGTTTAGCACTTTTTCCACAACAAACTACATACTCAATGTATTGTTGGCTGTGATTATTGGGAAAATTTTAAAAGTGTGAGTAGACCACCTTCATATAAAGTTAGCTGAACCCTTCATATAAAGTGACTAGATTTTTCCTGTAAATAACTATCAACTCACAATAAAACCACACAGTTTGCTATAACGTAACAAGTGAGATAACAAAATTAAAACTGAAGAGAATTCACTTAAAAAGTTTATACCACATTCTTCATTGTTGTTGTAAAACATGCCAAGTACTGGCTTTCAAGCAGGGATCCCTTGTTTCTGAGGCAAGTGCCCAAACCACTGCGTTTCGGCTAAAAATAATTTTTTTGGTGTGAAGTCAGATTTGGCTAATCAGTCAGTTAATACGGATTGTTGAGACTTTAAATATACTTTTGAAAAGTGACCCATTTTAGACATTTAACAATAACAGAAGTTTTCCCAAAAGTTATAGAATCTGAGCCATAGATACTCTTACAGGTAATTATAACAATTTAACAAAACAAATTATTTAAATGGATTTTAATTTGATGATAAGCACTAATTACTTCTCTTGAGAATGGATTTTTCATATCTATATGTTCACTTTAAGTTGATTTATATATATATATATATATATATATATATATATATATATATATAAATATATATATATATATATATATATATATATATATATATATGTATATATATATATATGTATATATATATATATATATATATATATATATATATATATATATATATATATATATATATATATATATATATATATATATATATATATATATATACTTTAAAAAAGCGTTAATACTGTAAGTTACATTTTTTTAGAAAGCAGCATCATTGTCGGTAAATACAGAGAAAATTGGAAATTTTAAAAATGATGTTACAGAATTTTTGAATAAACCTGATCTTCCTACAATGGATAGTAAAGTAGGCGGTAAGATTTCAAAAGGAAAGTTTTATTTCCTACTTTTCTTTAGGCGTATCAATTACTTCAATAAGGTTTTTCATCTTATTTATATCTATTGTTTAACTTTAACTACCTTTCAACTAGGTTTTGTCTTTTGCCAATATATTTATATGAAATCAATTTTCAATTTAAAATGTAACAAAATAAAAAAAATAAAAAATTTCTCATTATCGTTTACTGCGATGATAGGAAAAAAAACATATTATGTTTTAAATTTCTTTTTATTTATTAGTCATACTTGGTACTACTGAAATATGAAATATTAAGTTTATTTGTTAGGCGTATCAACTACTTTAAAATATCCAAAAATAAAGTCTCTTACTAATTGTCGATAAATAATGCAACTTAAATAAAGGTTTCTGTTAAACTAAAACATTTATTAGATTTAATTTAATTGAAACAAATTACAGAAAAAAAAGTTTAATATTATTTCAAAACAAACTTGTCTCTTTTGGAACAGATTTTAGTCTTAAGTATGGCTAATTTTGACAAGAAAAAAGCGACTTAGTAAAGCAAGACAAAGCAGTATTTGTACTGTTAGAGTAAAGAAGATAGTGCGCTATCAGCGCACTATCATCTACTACAGAAACTAACCTAGCCAGAGATACATCAGATAATTAAAAGTAAACAAATGCGCTTAACAAGAATGAATTCAAAGTCAAAAAACAACTTTTCGCATTTCTTTTTAAAAACATTATCTTCGTCTTTATTGAGGCTTACTATATTTTTGTCCCTACTGTAAACAGGGGTTTTGATAGCGGTCCTTTGATAGCGATTCCACGTCTCAACGAAAAATATTTGACGTTTGACTAAAAACACGTAATTTTCATAAACTTTAGTCTCTTATATCTTTTTGTTTAGTTAAGCAAGCACCTTGAGGTTTTTTGCATCAAGTAGTGCTACTCAACCTCTTTCCAGCCATATATAGAAAGTACTATTTTTATGATTTTTATGAATTCACTTAGATATTATCCTTATTCTGAAACCATTTTTGAGAAAAAAACTTAAAGCGGAAACGTTTTTTTAGAACGAAGCTTTTGGAGATAAGGTTTCCTAAGTACTGAAAATTATCAAATTTTTATAAAATTATCCGTATATATTAAAAAAAGGATGAGGAATCTAATGGAACGTGGAGTCTTTTGAACATTCATTTAAAAAATTTTAGTTCTTAGCGTTTAAAAACTTCTAGGTTGATTTATATAGAAAAGAAAGGTTTTTTTTGAAAGACTCCAGGTGTAAATTACAACTACGGCCTTTCCTCATATAAAAACATTTATTTATGTTTTCTTGAAAAATTAGTGCTTAGGATTAGCATATATAAATTGCGTATCAAAACCTTTCTTTATTTTGTAAAGCGATACTACTTTTTAAAAATGTTATGCAAAAAGTTTTAAAAATGTAGCAATAAAATTATCGGCAACTACATTGGCCAAATATTGACTCAACAGAGCTAGGGCTTAGTGAAAGAACAGGTTTTTATAGCAAAATATTGAGCCCATACTAGATTGGCCAAATGTTGGCCCAACATATTACAATATTTGCGAAAAACAGATTTGAATAATTCAAATAGTACGCCGAAAAAAAATATTGGCTAAATGATGGCCCAACGGAATAAATTTACAAAATTTAGATTGGCTCAACTTGCGTTGTGCCATATAAGAACTTACGTTGTAAAAACTTTCGTTGTTTCCTCGTTGTCTGGGAAACACCCATTTAGTATTTTATTTTGTTTTAATGGCTATGTTTTAAGTGGACTAGCATAAAAAAAGTCTCATTTACATCAGTTTCACTTAGAGGCTATGCAAGTAGAACATCTTTATATTTTGCCGCAAAATCCTCAAAATAAATACTTTTAACAGGGTCAAAAGTAAACTTTTTTTCCCTTTAAGCCTGCTTTTTCCTTGACATCAACATAAAACAATTGTTGAAGTACATTGATTACTGCTTGTGTACTAAAATTACAACTACCAGCTGGCAAATGATTAAAGATAGCACTTAAGTTTGAATATGGTACTTATGATTGAAGATGGTACAAATTTCTTTCAAAATATCTAAGCCACTAAGTTGCTGATTACTTTTTGATCTGAAAATATAATGTTTATAAGTAAATGAAGTACAAAGGAGATTTATTTTTTGTAATTGTCTGTATTTTTTTGAACAAAAAGTTTTTGATTGATCAATTATTTTTCTCCAATACTTTTTAAAAGGTCCATAAAATGCAACATCAGGAGATTGTAATAAATGAGTTACCAGTTGTAGAACAAGATACTGTTTTATCGCAACAATATACTATTTTCTTAAGTAGATCCAATTACCTTTTCACTATGAAGATTGCTTAGGTTATAGCTAATAGGAACGTTCCTACAATTTAAAAATAAAACATTAAAAACCGTCCTTTGATTGTTCTGTACTTTAATAGTGTTGTACATTAGGTAGTCCGCTTTCGGTTCTTTTGTCTAACTTGTTGTCTATTCACTTTCTGTTTTTGTTCTCCATAAATGGTCAGCTTTATAAACGAAACCAGAGATAATTTTACCAGAGGCACTAAGCATGATTGACGTAACATAACATGTTGTACTATTGCTAGTTTTGCATACTTGAAACAACTATGGATTTTCCATGTGTTTTTGGATTAAGTCTTTTAAGTCAATTATACAAATTGACAACTTTCACCCAATTAACATCTATTAATGTTTTTACCTAACAATGTTTATTGTTAGCATAAATAATGAAAACTGGCACTCAATATAATTTATATACTGGCCTGTATAAAATTTTTTTTCGTTTAAACCTGGGATAGTAATGTTATGAAATTCTATGAAAAAACAAGTTTTATGATGAATAAAAGCTTCAACAAATCTTTCATCAAATCTAACTCAACACATTATTGATTGTACTCACACATACTATATGACATACCTTTTACACAAGATTTGAAATTTATTAGTGTTTTGCAAAAAAATTTATAGACATAAACACACATATTTACATATACACACACAAACACGCACACAAACACATACACACCCACATGAGTGTGTATGTGTGTGTGTGTGTGTGTGTGTGTGTATGTATATACATACACACACACACACACACTCATATATATATACATGTATATGATGTACACACACACAAACACACACACACACACACACCAAGAAACAATGTGTGTATGTGTGACTCACTGCTTATACATATGATGACACCAAAGTGTACAGCAAGTTGCATCATTTGAGTTATCCAGACATAACCTAAATCAACTTCAGATAAATTTTTAATTTTTAAACAATTTGTTAATGGCTCAGATTGGATTCTGACAAGACATTTGGTTTAATGTTAGCTTCATTTTAAAGATGAATATATAACTATATGCGATTAATGCACACTAAAAAAGCATAATAAGCCTGTTTTTTCCAAGTGTTCTTGTGAACTTTTTGTGAGCATAAAAAATCATTTTTACCAGATTTAAAACCATTTAAGAATCCTGCTTTTACGAGAAACTTTACATCAAAAATCACCATACCATTTAAAATGAAATTAAAAATAAAGAGCTTCATGAGACACAAGGCAGCAAATCATAATCTGCATGTGTGGTTCAATATGCATTACTTTTAAGATAAATCTTGTTTGCAGGCGTACAAACTGCTTCATAAAATGTAACATTTTCTTAAAATCATCCTTTACCATCAGATACTTAGTTCAAAAAGTTGGTCTTGATTCCTAAAAGGTTCAAAAGTTAAATCTTTATCTATTGTATGTGTATATTTTGCTTTTTGTATTAAACACAGACAATTTGTAAACAGGGCTCTTGGTGAATTTGTAAACGAGGCTCTGTAAAAACAGTTATTTTTTACTTCTTGCTCCGGCTAATTCCTAAAAACGTTTGATGATAGACAGTAGCGACGGGCCCAGATATAACAGGGGCAATATTAACAATTTCTAATATTATTATATAGCTAAGAAATGCTAAATTTTTCTCGATTATTTTTATTGCTTTAAAAATAATCTTGAGTACTCATAATTGCTTAATTTTGGAGGGAGGGGGGGGGGCAGGGGTTACAACAAAATAGGGGGAGGCGGACTTTTTATTTCAAGTATAGTAAACGGGGAGTGGAGTGTAATAAAAGTTTTAGTGTGACATTTTCTAAACCTCAGAAAAAAAAAAAAATAATAATAATAATTAAACAGAAGTTTGTATTGATAGTAGGGAGAAGAATTTTGTCTCCGAATTTAATAGAAGGGGGTTTCTTTAATAATAGGAACCTTTTCATTCCTTACAAATGGAGAGAGATTTGATTCCCCCTACCTACAAAAATAATTTCTCAGAAGAAAATGAACGGAATTATTTTTTTTAAAAAACGGTTTTTATTATCAATGTATATAAAAAAAAAAATTATTTATAAAATATAAAATAAATATTTTAAAAATGTACTTTAGCAAATTTAATATAAAAATTAAAGCAAATGTAAACCTTTTATTTGAACAGATCCTCAAAAATGTTTTTAATTAAATCGTTTTCGTGGCGGTGCTCCGCAGCATTTTCCGACAGTTCATCTTTACTGGCGTCTAATTTAAGGTTGTTGTTGTTTTCCATACGCCTCTTTATAACACGGCGTTTAATAGCTCCGTTTAAACATAGTGTGGTGTGGAATAAGTTGAGTAGATATTTCCGCATTACTAAAAAATGTTTTCGCAATTCATCCATAAAAACAGCATCCATTTTTAAACTATTATTGCCTTGACATAATTTACCTAATAAAATGTTGAAAGAGCTAACGGTATTTACATTAACTTGCTTGTGTTCATCTTGATTCTCAATCGCACCTGTCTCTACATTTGCACCATTTTCCTTGTGTAACTGGTGCTATTCATCTTGTTGATTTATAATTAATTTTTAACCTTCACAATCAAATAATTTGTCTCCCTCATCTACCGGCTCTGTTTCATAAGTTTTGTTTCCTTGCTTTTACTTCTTCTTGGAGGTGTAACTAGCCCCTAGAGATCTTCCAAATTTCTTGGGCTTGGGGTTAACATCAAAAAATGTATGAAGCTCTTCTCCCAAAGGCTTTTCTAATCAAAATGCTTGAAGCTTTTCTCCCAATAAGGCAAAAACTCTTTATAGAAGCTTTCATCCAAAGTAAGAAGCTTTTCTCCTAAAAGCTTTCCTAATCAAAATACTAGAAACTTTTCTCCCAGTAAACATTATTTCTTTTTCTAACAAAAATGTAGCCTTTCTTCAGAAAGGCAGCTTTGATTTCTGGCATGATATGACCATTGCAATCATCTACAACATAATTTCCATAGTTTTAAAGCGTAAAAATATTGTACCTGTTCGGTAAATTATCTATTGTACTTAGCATATGTTCCAATCAGTAGGACCCTTTAGATGCCTATTGGAACTTCACATTTTTTGTACGATTAAGCTTAACACAATTGTCTTTGCCTTTAAATACAAATTCTGGTTTAAGTGAGATTAGGGTTGTTGCAAACTTGAGTGTAAACAGTATTTTGTTCTCTTAAAAGAGAATAGTTCTCTTTGACGTCCAAAGCAAAACTTAATAAAATTAGTTTGCTAGAAAATTTTCCTTCTTATATGAAAAACTAACCATTAGAAAACGATGACACTGTTTTAGATAAAATTAAAAATAGAGAGCTTTATCAGCCTCATCGCAGGCCACGATACTCAGCCGAGATTCAATATGCATTACTTTTAAAATATACATCCTTACAGGCATACATACTATTAATTAAAAAGCTCCCTTTACCATCAATATCTTTATTAAATAAAGTTCAACAAGGAGTTATCAATTCTATAAAAGCTTTAAAACTTCTACGTGAAAAAGGAAAAATTTCTCCTGATTGTATTATGATGATAGATGAAATGTATTACACAATATCAAGGAGTAAAGTATGCTCGTGCTAACAAAGTAGGTAACTTGTACAAAGGAATTGTCGCATTCATGATTATAGGACTAAAAAATCTATTCCTTTTATTGTTCAAGCAGTTCCAGAAATCACATTCTCTGGAATTAGGTTATTACAAAAATTGCTGACAACTTTAAAAACTTAATAGGTCCTGGGTTTTCTGTGTGTGGTATAGTTACAGACAATCATTTCACTAAGGTTAATGCATTCTCATCATTAGTTACAATTTTTAAGTCTGAATCAAAATATTTTAATATTCACCCACAAAATCATGGAAAAAAGACATTTGTTTTATGATAGTGTGCATTTAGTCAAAAACCTTAGAAATAATTTATTAAATGGTAAAGAATTTGTTTTTCAAGACATTAAATACCATGATGCATATATATCAATATTGATTGTCCATCAGCATATATTAGTTGGGATAATTTATTTAAGATTTACCATAACGATAATGATCTGATAGGTAGAATTGTGCCTCTTGCATTAGCAAGAATACATGAAACTACAAATGCGGCTTAATAAAGCTATTATCCAAATAGAAAAAATGTTTCAAATTTTTTAACTATTTTTAACACTTCGCGGACAATCGCTGATTCTAAACAAAGACTTTTACCAAATATTATTGGCAATGCTATTGTATTAGGAGACAATAAAATAATATTTTACCAAGCTCTGGCTGATTAAATCAATTAGTGGTCTCTTTCACCTGCATTCACCCGCACAACTCAAACTTCATCAGCATTTGTAAATACCTTACGTGTTCAAGCATTGCTTGTTGAGGAGCTCTTGAATGATGGATATGATGGTGATGACAGCTCGTTTACAAAGTGATCCAATTGAGAGACGTGTCTCAAAATAAAGGCAAATGAGGTGGGGGGGGGGGAGATTTCTTGTAAGTTTAAGAGAAGTTTTAAATTCAGAAACAATTTTGTCATGTCGTTCTTTCTTTAATCACGGAGCATAAAAACTTATGGGAAGAAAATCTAATACCAGATATTCATCCTTCCATGACAATACTCGATGAACTGTTTGAAAATCGAATAGAAGAAATTATGGAAAGTTCTCTTGATTATAATAGTCAAGAAGTGGTAACAACTCTAACAGGTTATGTTGCAAAAAAACTGTCGAAAAGGTCTAAATGTGAAAACTGCAAAGCATGTTTGAAAGCTGGAGACATTGATCTTGAAAATTATTCTTATCTATCTCGATTGTCATGTGGAGGACTATTTGTTCCATTTAAACAGCTTGCAGATTTTGTTTCTAGTGTATTTGCTATTTTGGATTTAATTGAGAATGAAATTTCATCTATATCAATTCCAGTCATTAAATCATCAACATATCTGTTACATAAATACGCAACAAAAAGCAAATTTGTTTGTAAAAATCATAAGAGTTGGGGAATTGCGTTTTCAACAAAAATTCTTGGTAATGTATTTTTTAATAACAAACAAAAACTACCAAAGGATTTGGTTTCCAATAATAACTTAAAAACATTTAAAAAAAGGCAAAGAAAAAAGTGAAATCAAAATTGCTAATATGTCAGTTGCATAGCATTTGTTTATACAGTTTAATAAAATTTACCTATTGTTTGATTTCTTTGAGTTTCTTCTTGACATGTTTTTTAAAGCGTACATAGATACATAAATAAATACATAGATATAAATGTATATTGATTTAAAAAATTTCTTTGACAATTCTCCAAATCGGTCTCTTATTTTCCCCCTCACAAATCTAAGATATGCGGCCGTGAATATAGTAGGCCATAGTTACATAGTAATAGGTCCCTATCGATGCCTACTATATTCATGGTGAATATAGTAGGTATCGATAAGGAGAGGCGTGGCAGTGCGTGGACGGTCAACAATCCAGAGCCCAAATAGTATTTTATAACATATAACATATTTTTTTATAACATATCAAAAAATACTACAATTACACAAATAACCTATGGTCTCTAAAATTACTACTAAAAAAATTTGTTTTAAACATAAACAATTTTACGAGCGTATATTAAACCAAAAACTAAATCTAGCCTAAAGTTAACTTTAAAACAAACTAGATGTTAGACTTTATGTATTTACATTTTGTTAATGGTTTTATATCTTCATTACAAAAAAGCCATGTAGTAATATATTCATGTGTATCAAATGCAGTATTTATCTGTTTTTGAATGCTTTATATTTTATTATATATGAATTAAAATTTTTTAGCAAATTAAGTATATAAATATCACAATTAAAATAAAGCGATTTCTTGATGCAAGACCATTTGGTCTTCTACAGGTTATCCTGCGTTAAAAAGCTATATTATTATTTCCTGCATTTCAACTATAGATCAAATCAGGGTTTGTTTAACTGATTAAGAATTTATTTATGTTATATTAGTTTTTAGAAAAACGATTTATCTTTTTTTTTTTTAATTTCTTTTTTTTTCGCCGTGTAAATATACAATCTTTAAGATACCAAATAAATAAATAAAAATATAGCAGGGCGAGAAGAAGACTTGTATGAGTCACCGCCATGCACCTTGATTAATTTCAAAAATATAAAGTTTTCTATAAAAAATCATACACTCACTAAACAAAATTAAAAAAAAATGAAAGAGTTGCAATAATAACTAAAGTATTTATTTTATTACAAAAAAGTAATGAGTTATTGACTTAAACATAATTATGTAAGATTAAACATTGAATTATTATGCACAACTTAAGTTTTTATATTAAACTTCAAGCACAAAGCAAATCAAGACAAAAACAAAAGTTCATATAAAACAGAACACACATGTACTTTACAAATATGATTGAATAATCATATTCTGTCTCTATTTTGCAGCCTCAGTGTTTTAAGTTCGTTTTAAGTATTTTATTCCATACCTTCGGTCCTCTAATAACGTTATTTATTCTATCAAGTGTTTATTTTGTTAGGCGCAATTGAGTCTGTTGGTGGAGGAGCAATCACTTTATATAATGGTATAGCTAATAATAAATGGCAAGATATTGTAGTTGGTGCACTTGGTATTATTGGTGGAATTGCTGTATTTGCGGGTCCATATGGCGTGGTCCTTTCATCCGTACTGAAAGTAGTATCAAGTTTGTTTGGATTAATTTCAAATGATGAAAGTATATCATTTTTTTTTTTTTTATGGTATTAAAATCTAAGATAAAATGTAAAATATATTCAACATTTAAAATTTGATAAAATTTTAAAAGTTGAAATTTTTATAGAATATTAAAGTTTGGATATTTTATATACTGAATTTATTTACTAAATATTTTTGTTAAAATTATTTTTGAAATAATGGAAAAATTAATGAGTTATTCCAGGTCAACTATGAAAGTTGGTTTAACGTTAAATAATTTATTTTTGTTAAAAATTTGTACTGATAAAAAAACACAATGAATAAATTATCCAGATGGAGTTTTGAGACCTAGTTCAAACTTTTAATACTTTCGAGGCCAACTTTTAGGCCGGTTAAACTCAAACACTTAAAATTATTAATTCTGTTCAAATTCTTCTTACACTTGATTCTAAATACATAATATATACGAGACGCATAAAAATATTATGCAGCGCATAAAGGCGCATAAAAATATTATGCAATTGATTATTTGTTTTTAACGATTAAAATCCAAAATGTTATTAAATACTAGCATTTAGTCATTGTTCACGTTAAATTTACAAAGTTTAAATTTCTATCCGTTTTATAGATATGGACAAAAAGTTCCCACATCTTCTTTATATGGTATATAAGTTACCCCACCCGTTGTAATAAACACGTGCAAGTACATCCATACAAAAAAAGTTCTAAATATCAAATTTAAACGAGTATATATTTATCTGTAAAATTTTTTTTTAAAAATTTTGCAGTATTTATGTATAATTTGGTTAAAAGTTTTCCAACTTTTTCGAATATTGTTATAATTCGTAAACTTTCTCTTAATTATATTTATTTTAAAGAAGATTGTGTCGCGACTATCGTAGAACCTTTTAAAAACCTGTTAATTTATCATCTTGAACTCGGACTTTTACAATTTGTAATAATCGCTTTAGCTTTTGAAAAGGTTGTTGTTGTTCAATATAATTTTATTATCTCTAAACGCTTAGCTATAAATTATGCAGTTTTGTTGATGAGGGGTTAAGTGAATTTTAATGTAACATAGCAGTTGTATCTGTCGATACAACTGCATTGTTCCATGGATTATTATATTACATTCAGGTCCATGATTTTTTCAATAGAATTAGCAGAATAGTTAAAGGTAAACCTGATTTTGGTGGATAGCATTTATAAATTATAAACTTGCATCATTTTCTCTTCTTGGGCCTTTAGCCCATGAAGAATTAAAAAAATTTCAACTATAAATCTTTTAGAGAAGGATATTTGCTCTAAAAATTTGTCAAAGAGTTTCTCATCAATCCTCCTCATAATCAAATCAGCATAGTAATAAGTGATGGGGCATTACCATGGTTGATTATGTTATTTTTTTATTATTATTATTTTTTATTTTTATTTATTTGAACTTTCATGCCATACTTTTCTATACAATGCTCTTATATTCGAAGATATTGTTGGCTTAGCATAGGTTTTTTTATGTTATTTAAGGTGCTCTTTTAAAAAAAGTTGAACTTTTGCCTTTAAATCTCCCGAATAGACTCATATTAGAAAAAGCTAAGTTGTAACGGGCATTCTGTTTTAAATTGTTTTTCTAAATGAACAAATAGTTTGGACAGAGTTTATTATTCTAATGAAAAAATAAAGTTTCAAAATGTATTAGATTATCATATAAAAAATTTTTTCTAAATTTTAAAAGTAATGTAAAAATTACGATTCTGTTTATATGTTCATTGTTTTACGTCCCTGTTTATGAAGGTGAACTTCATAAATAAGAAGTATTTTCGTTTGAGAGTTTTAACATTGGAAATAGTTTTAAAAAAGGTTCATTTTTATGGCAATAGAAAACATGCTGATCAAATTTATCTGAACCAATACCTGTTCTGCATTCATCTTAGGTTACTAGTTTTACCAATGTATATTGTTTTTTCATCACATCCATTACATGGTAAAAATAAATAATATTTTTGGTATTACATCACACTAACATTTGGTATTACATGACACTTTAACAGCAAACTAACTTTAATTGGTTTTAGTAAAACAACGAAATTATTATCCATGTATCTTTTGAAATTGTTTTGAATGTTTTCGAATTCAATTGTGTTGGAGAAATTTGGCAAAACTTAAGGAAATATTTTCACTTCTTCAAGATATCTTACTACTAAATATGCATAAGGTGGAGACATTTTTGTTTCAATAGCTGTTCCGATTAATAGATTAAAAATCTCATTATAGAAAAAAAAAATATTGTTCTTTAAAATAAAATTCATGTTTTCTAAAATAAAAGATTTCGAATATCTGATAGGTATATCATCATGTCATTTACATATCCAAAATTCAACTGCTTCTAAACTCAATTCATGACCTAATAACTGATTTTAATAAATTGTCTAAAACTGTCTGTTTTAGACAATTTATTAAAATAAGTTTTTGAAAATACTTCTATTGTACTATTACAACATCAACGAAAAATATTTTAAGACACATAAATACATCAAGTTTTAATAGGAAACCAGTTTTTATCAACGATGAATGCAAGGTTTTAAAATGCATATCAAAACGTTGTAAGTTATGTGCCATGTATCTTCAGTTTGTTAACCTTTTTTCCACATCATCTGGTAAAGTATGGAACATTGACAAAATGAACATAAACACAGAAAAGTAACTTTCACATCATCATGGTCCAATGTATCAAAGTCTTTAGAGAAGTCAATGAAAACCCCAATAAGTATACTGGTGGTAGTTAAAATTTTTTTAACTATCTTTAACTAATTTATTTAGTGCTATTTACGTGGAGTTCTCTTTGATAAATTTATATCAATTATTAATATGAACGATGTGATTTGAAATATGTTTGTAAGATTTATAATGCATTATTTACTCTATAATTTAAAAAAATGTGGAGTATTGAAATAGGTTTATAGTTAGATAATTTATATAACATAATATCTCCTAGTCAGCACCGTTTCCTCAATAAACGTTCAACATGTACGAATCTTTTAGAATCTACTAACGATTGAGTACCGCACTTGACAATCATCTGATTACAGATGTAATATATGTCGACTTCCGAAGGCGTTTGATTCCGTATCTCATTCAAAATTAATATTTAAACTTTCATTATACAATATTCGTGGTAACCTTTTAAAGTGGATCACTGCATTTCTCACAGACAGATCTCAGCAGGTAAAGATTAGTAGTGCTTTATCAGATCCAATTCGAATTGTAAGTGGTGTACCTAAGGGTAGTGGGCTAGGAGCAAATTTGTTCTTATTATTTATAAATAACTTATCTTCTGTAGTAAACAATCTTGAATGTACAGTAAAACTTTTTGCTGATGATTTAAAGTTATACAGTTCGTATCGCGATATAAATCATAGCCACGATTTAACTGTTGCTCTTGATAGAATACTTATTTGGTCGGATACTTGGCAATTGCCAACTGCCAGAAAGAAATATTTTGCACACAGAATAGCACTTTTTCCATTGCATAGTATTAGTTTTAATTACAAGTTAGGTGATTGTATTTTAGATTGGTCATCTAACCCAAAAGATCTTGGAGTAATTATGGACTCCCGCCAAAACTACAAAAAACACAATGCCAGAGTCATTCATGTAGCAAATACTAGAGCATACCTAATCTTAAAATGCTTTAAAACTCGCAATCGTATTATATTAGTACGTGCATTTACCACTTATATAAGACCAATTATTGAATATTGCTCTCGAGTTTGGTCGCCACACCAAACTATGTTAAATAAATCTATTGTAAATATTCAAAAACGATTCACAAAAAAAATTGCTAATATTAGTTGTTTAAGCTATTCTAGCTTACAGTTGCTTGGTTTGGATTCTCTGAAACTCAGACGTTTAAAACATGATTTAGTCATATGTTTCAAAATTTTGCATAATTTGGTTTGCATAGTTAAAAACTTGTTTTTCGAAATTAACAATAATAATTATACCCGTGGTCATACTTTAAGGATTCGAAAGCAACGATGTCAACTCAACATTCGCAATTTTTTTTTTCTCAACGAGTTGTAAATATCTGGAATAATCTGACATCAGAAGCTGTAAATGCTGATAACATTTGTATTTTTAGAAATAAATTAAAATTGTGCAGTTTCGATAAACATTGTGTCTAAAAAGTAAATGAATGAAATCTTGAATGTTTCTATTATAAACTATATTTGTTCCTATGAACTTTGTTTTCTTATTTAAAGGCATACTGTCAGTGTCTATTTATTGGACCTGTATGCCCCTTAGAACATGTACTTTTTTTTTTTTAACTTGTTCTAATAAATCTTTATTTATTTATTATTTATTTATTTTGAAATATCACTCTATTTAAATATTTAACCGCTCTTTCTAGTTTGAAACGGTCAAGTTAAAATCTTTTATTAAATGAAAGCTCAAATATAATAATTAAGGGGTATTTAATAATATGAAAAATTTCTTTGAATACTCTAGGACTTATATAATCAAAACCTGTAAATTTTGTTTGGTATTTTTGTAATAAAACCAAACCAAAGTCCTTTGGGAGATACCTCAAGCTCATCAATTACACAGTCTACTTCCCTCAGATATGATTACAAAATTTGTTTTCCGGAAATGCTTCGTTTTTTAGGTTCTTACCAACCTTTTGAAAAAAGTTATTAAAGTAGTCAGCAATATCTTTTTGCTCATTAATTATGGATATATTATCATTAGTATATAAACATTTTGGTAAAATATTGCCATGAGCCTTTTTTACTTTTCCTATCACTTCATTCTCATCGTTAAAAATAAAATATATATATATTATATATACATATATATATATATATATATATATTTATATATATATATATATATATATATATATATATATATATATATATATATATATATATATATATATATATATATATATATACATATATATATATAAATTATAAATATATATATATATATAAAATATATATATATATATATTTACATATATTCTTATATATATATATATGTATATATATATATATATATATATGCATACATATATATATATATATATATATATATATATATATATATATATATATATATATATATATATATATATATATATATATATATGTATATATATATATATATATATATATGTATATATATATATATATATACTTATATATATATACATTTATACATATATAAATTTATATATATATATTTATATATGTATATATATATATCATATATATATATAATATGTATATATATATATATATATATATAAAATATATTTATGTATATATATATATATATTATAAATATATATATATATAATATTTATATATATTTACATATATTTACATATATACATATACAAATTTATATATATATATATACATATATATATTTATATATGTATATATATATCATACATATATATATATATATATATATATATATATATATATATATATATATATATATATATATATATATATATATATATATATATATATATATATATGTATATATATATATATATATATATATATATATATATATATATATATATATATATATATATATATATATATATATATATATATATATATGTATATTGAAAAAAGTTATTAAAGTAGTCAGCAATATCTTTTTGCTCATTAATTATGGATATATTATCATTAGTATATAAACATTTTGGTAAAATATTGCCATGAGCCTTTTTTACTTTTCCTATCACTTCATTCTCGTCGTTAAAAATAAAATATATATATTATATATATATTATATATCATACATATATATATATATATATATATATATATATATATATATATATATATATATATATATATATATATATATATATATATATATATATATATATATATATATATATATATATATATATATATATATATATAAATATGATGTTTCGTCAACCTTCAATCTTGTCAAGAATGGCTTTCACTTTTCCACACTTTCTCACCACACTATAAAACTTATTAAACCTATTAAAACTTCTCCCCGTTATATAAATATGGCCAAAGATCCCATATCCCCTTTTATTCCTTCCACCCGTTGTACTAAATACACGAGAAATATTTTGTAAATAATACAATGCAAAAATAGTTTGTAAAATCTATTTAAAATTTTTTTGCTCTGAACCATTCAAAAAACTTTTTCTGACTTTTAAGTTTTTTCCACATAATTCTTTTTTATTTTTTCTGGACATAAAATAGCTGTAGTCGTCAGCAAATAATAATACTAACAATATTAAATTAAATTATGATTAATTATAATTTAACATATTAAAGCGTAACCACTAAAGAATTTTGAACTTGATAAAGAGAGCATTAATAATACCTTGAAACATTTACTACGCCATCATCCATGGCCATCAGCAAGTTGTATTATTAAAAAAGTTTAATTTTACTTAAATATCGTTAAGCAATTAAATATTTTTTTTTTCGTTTTCCAAATCTGCCTCGATGTTAAGATTACTCAAATACAACTATGAAAAAGAAATTTATTGTTTTATGAAAGATGGAGATGAGATTTTATTATCTACATAATACACATATTGTACACATTTAATCAAATAAGAAAACTCGTTGTAGCAGTTATTTACTGTGTTGCTATTGACATAATTGATTCCGGTTGCCTCGTGTATTTTAACGACCTTTAAAACTTTTTTAAATTTTAAAGTGGTTAGTTTTTAATTTTTTATTTCATTTTTATTATGACCTAAATATTTATTAAAAACTCATTTACACTAAAAATTGCATTCATTATTAAATTTTTTTCTTAAATTGGTTAATTGTTCTTAGAGTTTTTGACATGTTTTGGTTAAAAAAACTGCGTAAGCAATAAACGGTATTAACTTCTGTTTGATCAGATCTAAAGCAAATAAGTTTTTCTCGTTTTTATTTTTTGTAAAAATTTTCTCGTTCTTATTTTTGTAAAAATATATACTGGTTTTTAGACTTTGTAACCGACTTCTTAAATAATTATTGAAGAACAGATCTATTATAATAGATCTGTTCCCAGTCCAGTTGCCGAAAACTTATTGTATTGCATTCTGGTACCGCTTAAGGGGTAATAGTGATTGTTTGCACTTTTATTAAACGCTTTTGGCTGTAAATTGCTTTCAAATAATGTCTCTGCTTTATTATTCAAATGATTTAGAAGAAAATTAGTTTGATAAAAATTTTTGTGCTAGTCATAAAAATTTAGCTTTAGTTTTAAAAGCAAAGAAATGTTTTTCCAAACAAATAACAAACACTATGAATGAAGATAACTTTATAAAACTTTTTCTCAAAAAAAAACTAAATAATCAAACCGGAAACAAAGCAACTTTAGCAAAGAATGCTTAATATGCTTATTGTATGAACTTGCAAGTTCAAGTGCAATGTGCTCAGGATGAAGAAAATGAATTTAAAAATAAAAAGTTGAAAAAAGAAAAACTTCATCAAAATTAATTGTAGACCCAAAGAAAAAGAAAAGTTTTTTAGTGGTGCTAAAAGTTTATTTGAATCAGAGCATCTTCCCAATATTCGGTATCACAATATCAACTCTGACTCGTATTGTATTGCAACCTTGCAGCCTATTGTTTACCTAAACAAATAAGCAACAAACCTGTTTATAATGTTTAGGTATTGATTAACAAAAAGCATGGTAAAATAAAATCTGCAGATTGTGATTGTGCAACTGGGTATGTTTATTAAAATTTATTTCAAAACAATACATTTTTGCTAAATTAAAGTTTTTGACAATTTTTTGGTTTTATTTCAGTCTGAATAACTAACTTTATTTTATTGATAAATAAATATTATTTCAAATCTTTGTTATGAAGCTTAGTTTAAAGAAAAACTTATTTCTGCAAATGTTTTTAAATTTTGAAACTTTTTATATTCATAGAAAGATTTTAATGTTTTGATTATTAAATTGATTTTTTTATTTGTTTTCTGCAATTTTTACTTTTAAAAAATTTACTATTTTAACTTTAGAATCTCTGGTTGCTGTAAACATGTTGGTGTACTTTTATGGTATGATGAACATAGTTTAAAGAATGGTGACAATAAAACATGTACATCAAAACCTCACAAATGACTCAAACGATCAAAAAAAGTTCAAAAACTCTATGGATCATCAACATTAAGTGAAATTGAAATAGTAAAACCTCTATTAAAAGATACCTTAGATTTTACAAAAAAAAAAAACTTTCAAATTGTTTAAATTTTGATCCAAGAGCCACAAATCAACGAGAAGTTTCCATGACAAAGGAAGATTCTTTAGCACAAATAACAAATTATAATTGTGGGCATGTCATGCTTATGCAAACAAAAAATGTTATTCTTATACCTGATGTTTCCAATGTTGCTCAAGAAATAGAAGTTATTACTTTCTTGCATCCATCTCTCCCTAAATCACCTTATGAAGTTGTAACTCATTTAGATTGTAAGATTACATATAAAGTTTTATTGATGCAGTAAGCTATAAATTTTGACGAAATTTCTGAACTAGAACACTTAACAAGAAAGATGTCATTTAATAATGATTGGCATAAACACCACAAAGGCCGAGTTACTGCATCAAAAGTTTATAGTATTGTTTGTAGAGTAAATAATGATCAAGGATTTTATGTCTAGAAAAAATAACATCCATTATTATTGGCGTATTATGTAAGTCAAAAGGTTTTAAAACGAAAGCTACTTCCTGGGTATTACGTCATGAAAAAGATGTACTTAAAGAATACTTAAGAGAAAGAAAAAAAAATCATAGATTTATGAAAGTGACTGAGTGTAATTTATTGGTAAGTAAAGATTTACCAATAGTTAGTGCATCATTTGTATCCCTTGTTCATTTTGAATGCTGTGGCACTAAATGTGTAGAGGTTAAATGTCCTTGAACTCATAGAGGGTAAACAATTCCAGAATTTGCCACTATCAAAGGCGCATGTTTAATATTTGAAAAAATACAATTTTATTTGATCCTCAACATTCTTATTATAGTCAAGTGCAGTGTCAAATGGCTTCAACCGGTTTTTCATATTGTGGTTTTGTTGTCGGAACTTCAAAAGACTTATATAGTTATCGTGTTCATTTTTCAATTGATTTTTGGAAAAATTGTGTTAGAAAAGTTGAATATTTTTACAAAACTAAGACAATAACATTTTAAAAAAATAAGGCAAGATAATAATCTTGCCTTATATGATAAACAAAGTGATCTCCAATACTGTAGAGTCTGTTTAATGAATAAAACTTTATTTAAAGTTTGTTTTAATGATAAAATTGACGATGAAATTGATTTTTTAATTTTATAACATTTAATATTACTATAGGTATAAATAAGGGCTGCAAACTAAAACTATTTTTTTAAATTACATTTTATTTATTTAGTTCGACATGAAATATTTTAATGTTTTAAAATGTCTTGAAATTTAAATATTATTATGATTCTTGTAATCAACTAAAGGAGGTGCTAAACTAGTAAAGCTGCAATTATAATAAAGATGTGGTCTAGCAAATCAATTATACTCAACGATAAATGTGTTTGCAGCAATCGAAAGTCATTTACGTGAGCAATTGCACGCTCTACGTGAATTCTCGCTCGGGCTATCAGGGCAGTTTTAGAAGTTAACTTACTCGTAAAATTTCCTTTGCTTATAAGAAATGATGGTATTACTAATTTAACTTTGCTTGGAACTAAAAGATCACTGATATTGAATCCTTTATCCACCATCAAAACATCTGCATTTAATGTGTCTAGGTAACCTAATGGTTTGACAATATATTGATCTGAAGATGAACCATTGTATGCTTGAGATAATTATATATTTATTCCGGAAAGTGCTATACCGATAGCTTTTTTCCTAATGTTTTGATTTTTGTAACTCGATTATGTTTGAGCTTGTGCTTTGGCAATGCTTGGTAGCTCACATTGACCTTCTGTGCAATCTAGTATTGAGACCGCATTATCTCCAAAAGGCTTAAAACATTCTGGGTAACAAGCTTTATTTTGTTGCCGAGTAACTGGCTGAATAAAAAATTTTAAATTCAAGTGCTAAAAAAGGAATCCAGGTACTTATGGTGCGAGAAACAATAGTTTGAAAGACCAAAACGATAAGAATAATCTTTACGACTACACCCCATTCGAATCTTCATTAAAGTCAAAAGCATTAGATCTTTACCATTCATTTTCTCAATAGACCAAACATTTTCACGGTGGTTGCTTCGTTGTTTAGTGTGTTGTTTGAAGAAGAGTCACGGTAGTTTGTGAGAAATAGAACATTATGTTCAAAGCGCTTGTATACCCAATCGTAGATTAAACCTGTTTGTATACCCCTCATACTTTTCAGTGATGTATCGTTTTTACTTATTTCAAAATAGAATAATCTTTGCAAACTTTTAATTTTATTTTTAAACCAATGATTTCTTCATTAAGATCTTTTAATGTTTTATTTGCCGAGTCTGGTTGGTTAAATAAATTAAGACAATCATCATCCTTTTTATGTAAAAGTAAACGAATATCTTCTTGAAACACCCTGCAACGAGCACTGCTTTTAACATAAGTAGTACTATAATTATGAAAATCATTAGTCTCTATAGTCGCTGTACATACTTCCTGTTCAACTATATCAAAATGAATAATGCTGACACAATGGAATGGTGTATTAAGTTTTTTTTAACTTTTTTTTGGTGGCTCTCTTATAGTCAGTGGTTTACGTTTAACTCTATCATTTGTTTTGTTGTATCCTAGCATGTATAAACTTGGTGCGTTGCATTCTGTATTGTAATAACCTGCAACAAAATGGTTAGAACAGACTTTAGTAGTTACTAGACGAGCAACAAAATTGGTTTTTTTGTCGTTTTCATCCACACCAGTTCTGTTTATGGATTTGGTCCATAAATTTGCATCTTGAAGATGATCTTTTTGTAAGAATGTCACCGCAGTATGCCAACATGACTTTTGATAACATGCCTAAGAAAATAATGAGCTTTGAAAAACACTTTTACGGCTTTCTGCTTAATAACACTGATCAACAAAAAAATAATTTTTGAATGCACCGTGAATCTACATAGCTTTTTCTAAACCAGTTTTTTGCGCTGATTTCAAATCTGCTTTTAGTTTTTTTACAGCACGTCTAGTTCTTGAGATATTTGAAATTTTAATTTTAGGACATTTTGTTTTATATCCCTATACATAACATTGATAAACTGTTCTATATCCCTATAATACTGATAAATTGTTCTATATCCCTATACAAACATTGATAAACATTCAATATTTCAAGCACCACTTTTGTTTCTATACAAATAAATCAAAGTCTCTGTGACTAGGTTTATTCGAAAACATTTATACACATTTAATAGTTTAAAGACTGTTGACTAAAGTATATAAATCACTTAAAATCTCTATGAATATGACTTCCTTTTGTAGACTTTTTCTGGTTAATCACGATAAAACATCCAACAGTTGTCCGCTAACATGCTTGAGTATCTTGGTGTTATTGTTCACCTTATTCATTACTCACAGCGCCCAAATTTTTAGGAAAAAATGCCAAATGTGAATGCAGAAAATGCATTTTCAATGACATACGACAGCCCACTTTTTGGAACGAATCGAGTAGATTTTGAATACAATTTTCACATTCACACAATTTGTGATTCCCCAAGAAGTTCTTACAAACCCATACAAACGCTTTCCACGATTCTTTTTTGTTGGAAGTAAGTGACTCTTCAAATCCATGGTCTTTCAAAACCTATCGAATTTGGGGTCCGACAAAAACGCCTTTTTTGCGTTTCGCTGCACTATTTTTGGGAAATATTTCAACCAAGTATTGAAAACCCGCTGATTCAGTTTTATCTAATGCTTTTACAGAGTTTTTCATCAAACCAAGTTTGATGTGAAGCGGTGGCAAAAATAATTTGTCTGGACCAACCAGCGAAATATTGTGATTGCTGCTTAGACCGGGTTCGTATTCAGTTCTCAACATCCAATCATGTTTTACGTAATGTTCGTTCACAGCACGACTATCCAATAAACAAAAAAAGCAGCAAAACTTGGTAAACCCTGTTTGCATACCCATTAACATACCAATCACTTTCAAATCACCAAAAATGTTCCACTGGTGAGTTTTGTAATCAGCAGCGTCTATTAATATTTTCATATTTTCGTAAGTTTCATTTAAGTGTACGGAATGAGCAATTGGAATACATGGCTTCTGATTGCCAATATGCAACAACACAGCCTTCAAACGCCCTTTGAATGAATCCCTAAAGAGGCGCCAATCACGAGGCAAATGCACTTGGGATAAATTTTCGATAAGACAATTGACATTATTGCAGTAGCACAAGGGTCCATCAATGGTGAAAAACCTAGAAAAATCGTTGTTGCGCTTTTGAAAGTGAGACTTTGACACTAACTGCTAACAAATTCTTTTCTTTCAGTCTTGACGCCAGAAGTGCAGCTTTTTCCTTGGAAAGACACAAGTCTTTAACAGTTTCTAACTAAATCATACAAATAGATAATGTATGTGTGTTTCTAAAAACACACATACATTATCTCAAGATTTAGACGTGCTGGAAAAAACCCAAACACAGATTTAAAATCAGCGTGAAAAACTGCATCTTGTAAACCTAAAATTAAACCTGGTGCAAATTCATTGTTGACCAGTGTAAATGTTAGTGATACGAAATCCTAATCATTTAACACAACAAAAATTGCTGCAAGTATATATCGTAGTATAATAGTAAGAAAACTTATAATTGTATATATTTCATCATGATTGACAAAGATTACAAATAATGAACATTGTCATTTAAAATAAACTTTATAAAATTTATAAAGTATTTATTCATGAAATTGATATATTGCTACAATGTTTTAAAAACAAAACACTTATACAACTTAAATTAACATTTATTCATAAGTTTCTTATTTTAACATGTGTTATTTTTCATTAAGCTGCATAATTTGTTTTCCTTATAATAAGCTTACTTTTCATCATCTTTTCTCCAATAGTTACGGAATCCAAAAACAGCACAATAATCTCCATTAATCTTTATTTGACTAAAAGCTAACATTTGAGTTTCGCATTTAAATTTTTATAACAAGTAACAAAAGTTCTTTTTATCTCAGCATTTGCTATAAAAGCACTGTTTTAAATTATACCTTTTGAAAATCCAGAATGCATGGCAAAAAAAAGCATGCAATTCCACTGAGAACAGATCTATTGAAACTGTTCAGTTTGTTTGTATTTGTTTGTATTTAGATGAGTTTGAGCGCGAGCCGGGAAAGATGACGGTCTAATTTCTGAGTTAAAGTTTAGTATATTTATTATTTTATGGAGTCGGAATTTATATTTATTAATCTACTATTAAATCAATTAAAAGTATAAACAATTTAATAAAATAAAATATTTAAAGATTTAATCTTTCAATTTATGTTATTTTTTTACATATTTACATATCTAACACTTTTTATAATTTGAACTTTATTTTTTATTTGTTTATGTATTTTTATTTATTCTTTGCTTCGTGATCACATAAACATTCTTCACAAGTATATTGTTTCCATATTATATTGGCTTGTTTGTATTTTTGTTAGTTGTCAACATCTACTTAATTTCTTATCTATTTACTGAATTTTGCATAACCTACCTGTACTGTGTTATATATACTGTTCTTATGCAAATCTATTTTACCTCATTGCTACTTCTTACTATAATCTCATCTTACTCATTATATCCTTGACCACTCTTAAGTTGTTTCATTAGCCTCAATCATAAAGCATTGTAATAATACTCTGCTTATCCAGTTATGAAAAATAAAACACTCTGCATCTTTTGTTTTAAAACTGCAACAGATTACCACAAAGCCATTTTTTGTGACTGCTGCAGTTTATGGGTTCATGCTAAGCGCAGCAAATAGATTTGCTCACTTATATTATTCTCACTGAAGACTCTTCAGAATGGCATTGTTTTAACTATATAGCTAATAATATGTCATTCGGTCTGCTTACTAATAATGATCTCTTAACAATATCATCAGGCAAAATTCCACAAACTGTATCAACAAATTTTCTTGTATCTCCAATTCATCCAAGAAACATACTTAAAGAAATAAATATAATCTCTGGTTCTGCTCTAAATTGTAAATTCTATGATGTTATTGACTTTAATAAAGCTATCAATCCTAAATCAGATCTATATCATCACCTTAACATTGCATCACTTCCCTATCGCATTGATGAACTGTGCAATCTTAACAGCACATTAAATATCATACCTATGGCAATAACGGCTACTGAATCCAACTTACACTTTAATGAAACCAAAATAACAGACATAACCATTAATGGATTCAATATTGAGCATTGCCCCACTGAGGCCAAAAAAGGTGTTGCTCTTTTATATTTGCAGCCTAATTTAAATTATGTGGTTCGTCATGGCTTAAAGATTTACTTACCAAAATTATTTGATTCTGTTCTTGTTGAAATCATTAAGCCCCACGAAACAAATGTCCTAGTTGGTTGTATATATTGCCATCCGTCAATAAATCAAAATGAATTCAATACGACATTTTTAACTCCACTTCTTGAAAAGTTGAGCAAAGAATAAAAATTGTTCTTTGCTTAATTTTTCAATCCTTCAATAATCCTACCTACCCGTATAACAGCTAAATCTCAAACACTCATTGATAATATCTTTATGAACTTCTACTTTTCTTAAACATCGTAACTTTACTATTTCTTGGATCACATGGCACAATTTGTCTGTGTTCCTGGCACATCCAGCCAATCAAATAAAGTTAAAATTTTAATACGATATTTAAAAAAATTTGACCCTAACAAATTTATTCTGGAAATTTCTAAAATCAATTGGGAGCTTAGGATTAAAAAAGATGACAATATTAATGAATCCATCAATCAACTTTTAAAATCATTTAATAGGCTTTTTGACAAATGTACCCCCTATAAAACTTTGACTAAAAATCAAATCAAACTTAATTCTAAACCTATCATCACAGACCATGCCACTGTTTCAAATATATTTAAAAACGACTTTGTTTCTATTTGTAAAAAACTTCGTGACTTTCTTAATTTTCCTTATGATAAATCTTTCTTTATTGATCCTGTGAGTGAAGATGAGGTATCTAGACTTATTAATAATGCTCTTAAAAGTGATAAAAGTTTTGTACCTAACAGCATACCTACATTTTTTTTAAACTTACCTCTCACATAATCTCCAAACCTCTTAACATTATGATAAATATTTCTTTTAAAAGTGGTAAATTCCCTGAAGTTTTTAAAGTAGCTTAAGTCATTCCAATTTATAAAAAAGGATCTTTACAAGACTTTTTCAACTACAGACCCATTTTCCTTCTTTCCAACCTAAGCAAACTTTTAGAGAAGACTATGCATAGCAAGCTATACAAGTTTCAAGAAAAATTTAAATGTTTGAACCAACATCAATATGGATTTCGAAGCAAACATTCCACGACCTTTGCAAATATTGAAATTACTGAGAAGATTAGAAAAGCTCTGGATAATAAGCACTTTGCGTGTAGGGTATTTATAGATTTCCAAAAAGCTTTTGATACTGTGGATCACTCCATCCTTCTGACAAAATTGAAATACTATGGAGTCAGAGGTATCCCACTAAAATGGTTTACTTTATATTTCCAAAACAGCACACAATTTATTTCCATCAATGGCACTAAACCTGACTTACAGAATTGCTTAAATAGCGTCCCACAAGTTCATTTCTTGGACCACGTCTTTTTCTTCTTTTTATTAATGACTTAAATATATATTTCAAATTTGCAACTGCTTACCATTTTGCTAATGATACTAATATGCTTCTGGTTGACAAATCACTTAAAAAAATCAACTAATATATTAATCATGATCTTGGAAATCTTGTTCAGTAGCTTCGTTTAAATAAATTTCCTCTCAATTCTAACAAAACAGAGCTGATCATCTTTAAATCCAATCTGGTACCAATTAATAAGCACTTAAATTTCAGGCGAAGCGGACAAAAAATTTATCCTTTAAACTCTATTAAATATCTTGGAACTAAAATTGACTCTAATCTTTCTTTTCAAAGCCATCTGAATGACTTAGTTAGATCTCAGGAATGCTAGCCAAAGTCCACTATTACGTAAATCTAGAAACTCTGCTAAATATATATCATGCTGTTTTTTGGGTCCTATCTAAGATATGTATGTCAAGTATGAGCACAATCTCATAAACAAATTATTATAAGGTCGTCCCATCTACAAAATAAAGCCTTGAAAATAATATATTTTCAGTATGATAACTTTAAATCTAATGTGCTATACTGCAAACTCTCACTATCCTCTTTGCTCCATCAGTAGATTAAACTTAGTTGTTCCAAAACACCACTCTGCTAAATATGGAAATAAATCCCTTAAATATCAACGTATTAGCTCATGGAACAAACTACCTGCTGATCAAAAAATTTTTCAATCTCTGAATTAAGCTTTTTCATTATTTGTTAAAAAAGTACAATTAAATATTTCTACATATTAGTATTAAAATTCTTTATTATACATATCAGTTCGTGATCCTTCAGTTTTTAATTTGATATTTCTAACATTTTGAAATTCTCAACTTATCCATCTACATCTAATTTCTCCGGTTTTCTATTTGCCATTTTTAAACTTTATCAAGTTTTTTATTCTAACAATATTATTATTAGTACCAATATTTTGACATTCTTTATTTACCTATCTAATTATTCGACTATTTTCTACTTCGTATTTCCTGAAACTTTGTTGTTGCTGTCATTATTTACTAAATTTTGTTGCTGCTGTTATTGCTGCTGTTATTTATTATATACTATTATTTCTCCTTTTATTATAATTTTTATTATTTTATTACTGTTACTATTATTATTATTATTATTATTATTATTGTTATCATTATTATTCTAATTATTATTATTATTAATGTTATTATTATTGTTATTATTACTATTATTGTTATTATTGTTGTTGTTGTTGTTATTATTGTTCTTATTACTATCATTATTATTATTTTAATTATTATTATTTATCAGTTATTTTTACTATTTTTATCACTGACTATAACACTATGTTCTATATTCAGGTATTTAGTTTATATTAGTACTTGTATTATTGTAAATTTCCTTGAAATGTTATAACTTATTTTGAAATATATTTGATTTGATTGATTTGATTTGATTGTAAACATCAGCTCCGTATTTAGCTGTAATGTATATCTTTAGTATTGACATCGTGTATAAAAGTATATGTTATAATAGTAAGAAAATATTAATTAATACGAATTCTCTTAATACAATTATTAATTTGTTATAGGAATTTTTGCTGGAATATGGTTTCAGCATCATCAGCTTTTCATTAGCAAAAAAAATTTTTTTTTGTAACATTAGAAACAGTTTAAAATTAACTGACGTCAGCAGTTAAATGGCTTTTTTCTTGCTTACATAAAAATGTAATATATATATATATATATATATATATATATATATATATATATATATATATATATATATATATATATATATATATATATATATATATCTATGTATATTTATGTATAAATAAATATACATATATATATATATGTATATTTATTTATATATATATATATTTTCTATTTCAAAATAAATAACTACGATTATGTAATTTGTTAACCATCTCAAATATTATTTGTCGTCCATAAATTATGTCTCGTAACTTTTGACATTTTTGAATCTCGTAACGCCATGTCGACCCTCCCCCTTATATTACGCAACAGTTTTGTGACCCCTTCCTAAACGAAATATTTATTCGATTTAAAGTGTAATAATGTCTAGTTTTCTTAGCTTCTTTCAGTTAATTATTTAATACAACTCAATTTGTTTGAAGGTATTTTTTGTAACCCTAAAGTTCCGCGTAAAATTGTTTAAATTAACAACGCCATTTACCTTAAACATGATCCTAATTTTAAATAGCTACTCTTCCAATATATATATGCAAAAAAAAAAAAAGGTTTCGTAAATATAATTTAATAAATGATAGCTATGTTAGCTTGGCCGAATAGATTCCGCATCAAGTTAATGAACGTTGGTGAACCGCTTCAAGTTAGTAAAAAAAGTTGGTTCGTCTCTCGGTGTGAAAATCATTTTTAAGTTTTTTTTATTGAGTGCACAAAGGTGTTTTTTTTGCTGATGCACACTTTTGTGCACCAATTAAATAAAATTCTGCTCTTGGGCCACATAAAGTCTCAACGCAAAATGTGCACTGCGCCTAGACTGATACACCCGTAGGCGCAACGTAATGGAAACATCGACTAGGTAAGGCTCATGCGCAGTTGATTGTACAATTTATATGTAGAATCATCAACTGAGTTTCTTGAGCAGGTAAGTTACATTTTTAGTTAAAAGAAAGTCTTCTTCAGATTTGAAAAAAAAAAAGTTTTTCGTCACAAAATCAAAGAATCTCCTTCCCCTCGTAACTAATCGTGACGTATTTTATGGACGACCCTAAATGTTGATTTAAAAGGTCTTTTCTTAATTAATTTGATGACTAAAATTTTTATTTCAGAGTTTTTAAAGTGAAAAAACAAATTATATTGGGAAACCTGCTAATGTCAGAGAATGCTATATATACGCTTAACAAGACAATTTTATGTTTTTCAACTTTTTTCAACGGAATACGTTATGTTTTAATGTATTCCGGGAAAAATATTTTAGTTTTTCCGCATACTTTTGTAATGACGACTGTTTAAAATATTTGTTTTATAAAATTGAGTTTAATTTTTAACTATTCTTTTAACTATTCTATAAAATGCATCTTAAATACATCTTAATTCAAATAAAAAAATATCTATAAATGAATCTAGTTTATGCATTTAATATGCATCTAAAAAATAATAAAAATATTATCTTTTATTATCATCAGACGTTTTTTTGCAGTCGTTTAAAATAGAAGTATCTACTATAGATACGTTATAATATACGTTTAAAATATAAGTATCTACTATAGATACAATTTAAAGTAATATAAAGTTGTAAAACCCGCCGTTTGCCTGCTGGGATTTTAATATGATTATTAACTCATTACGTTTATAGAAGCAGAAGAAAGTCAAGAATCTATGATAGAACGAGTAATCAATGAAGCTTTAGAAAAAACACGAATAGAAGATCTGAAAGCTCAAGCCGAAGGTTTGAAAAAGGCTATTCTCTCGATTCGCAATTCTATTAGCCAATTTCGTGATACTCAAAATATCTCTAAAAATGAAGCTTATGAAATGTACACTCAAGTTTTCAGGGTTAGTTTAAGTTTTATTCTTATATGTTTTTTGCGTATATTTAAATTTAAAATTTCTACTTACATTAATTTTTGGATTTTTTTTTTTTTAACATTACATTTTGCCGTTTAATAAATATAACAGTTTCCATAAATTTACAATTAAGTTAATGGCTGGAGCAAGAAGAAGGCATTGATTTGCCTTATCGCCAAGCACCGTGTTACAATTTATAACTTTTACAAAGTTGTTTCAAGAATATATAGTATAAAATAAAAATTAAATGAATGTTTACACAAAATATATAAAACAATAAAGTAAGATATCGTTTAATACATAATATTATAAATAGATTGAGTATAAGTAAGATTGAATATATGAAACTTTATATATATTTAAGTAAAATATATAAAAGGTAAAGTAAGATATCGTTTAATACATAATATCATAACTAGATTGGATAGAAGTAAAAGTTAATATATAATAACTTTATATAGATATATATACACACACAAAAATAAAAAGCGAGAAAATGTCATTTTTGATCATGGTTATTGTCAAAAAATTTTAACCCTTTTTAATGATTAAAAGGAATAACTACCTTGTTTTTCAGTTTTTAATTTATATGTGTGATCTATTTTTAAAAGAAAGAATTATAATAATATAAATCAAAAATCTGTGTTTAATAAAAACTGTTTTGAATCAGTTTTAAACTGATGTAGAGATTTTTTTTTTCCGGTAACAATGTTTGGGAATTTTTTCCACAGAAGTAGTCCACGATTCTGAATTGAATTAGAAATTTGTTTAGAATAAGATTTTGGTATAACAAAGTCGTTTGCGGAAAATCTTGTAGCATATTTTTGGTGTATTTCTTAAAAATAAGTTTTAAATATTTTGGGGGCCAGTCCATATTTTGTTTTATATATGAACTGAAGAACAAGATGGATGTTAAGTTTGAAAAAATTCAGGGCACCAATTATACGTAAAAGAGGTTCATAAGGAATCGCTCTACCATCTCCAAATATGATTCTAATAGCATGTTTTTGCTTGCTATAAAATTTTTTTAGTTTAGTGTGATTAGTACTTGCCCACATGATGTTGCCGTAAGTTAAGTAACTATGTTTAAAGGAAAAATCTTTTTAAAGACTTAAAATATAAAAGTGGCTTAACTCTATAGATCATGCCAATTTTTTTTGAGACTTTTTTTTTCTATAGAATTTATATAAACTTTCCAAGATAGATTTTCATCAACGTTCACACCTAAAAAATATACAGATATTTGCCATTTTATGTTAGTTTTATTCATCAAAAGATTGGGAAGAATAAGTGGTAATTCTTTTGTTTTGCTTGGTTTATGGAAAAGATAAAATTTTTGTTTTTTGAACATTCAAAGACAATTTGTTGCATATAAACCATTCATTTACTTTATTTAATTTTTCATTTACTACTGTAAAAAGTGTTTAAATACTTTTGTGAGAATAAAAAAGATTCGAGTCTTCTGCAAATAAAATAAAATTTACTAGCTTTGATGTTGAATACAAATCATTTATGTATAGTAAAAAAAGTAAAGATCCAAGTATAGAACCTTGTGGGGCTCCGCAATTTATATTTTTTTTAGTCGTTTTGAAATTTTCAAGTTGTACATATTATTTTCTGTTTGAATAGTAATTTTCAAACCAGAATAAGTTTGTCTCCTTTATTCCGTAATATTCCAGTTTTTTTATTATAATGGAATTACTCACCGTATCAAAAGCTTTCGACAGATCAATAAAAACTCCAACGTAAAACACGCATTTGTAAAAGCATTAGATAAGTAATTACCTACTCTACTATTGCGTGATTTGTTGAATGTTGTTTTTTGAAGCCAAATTGCTTTCTGTATAACATGTTGTTTTCAGTTAAATGATTATACAGCCTATTGTATACTACACGTTCAAGCAATTTCGAGAAACAAGAAAAAACAGATTTAAGCCTGTAATTAAAAGGTTCTGACTCATCTCCAGACTTAAATACTGGAGTTACTCTAGCAATTTTGAAATTATCCGGAACTTAAGTTGATTTAAGTGACTGATTAAAGATATGAAACAAAGATGGTTCAATTACATCATAGACTAATTTTAATATATTAACGCTAATATATTAACGGATTTAATATATTGACGGATTAAGATCCATATTAAGCAACAGATTAGGGTCAGGGCCCAGACTCTAACTCAGACATTAAAATATTTAGGATTAACTTTACCCTAATACTAATACTGGTTTGGCCTGGAACTTGAAATTCCCGCCTCTTTATTTTTTCGAGTAGGTTCAGATTTCTCTGATTTTTTTTTTTATTGTTTGTTTTTGTCGTAGCTTAAGGTAAATGTACCAATATTTTACCATATGTCAGTAGTTGATCATTTAAAAGTAAAATTGTTAAAATAAACCCTACTCTGGAAGAAGAATTTTAAAAACATCCGGAAAAAACTCTCCTCTCATTTACATTGCGCGTGAAAGCGGCTTTAATAAGATGGATAAAATATAATGTTAGTGTGCTCTTGTCTATTTTTTGAATTTTTTTCTACAATGTGCTAAAGAAACGTCACAAATAAAGTTAATTTTAATATGCAAGCATGTTTCATTTTAATATTAGATGATCGTATTTTAAATTAGGTATGCTTGATACTTATTAAAAGTTTTTTATTGTCTGTTTACTTTCCATTTCTAGTCAGTTGGGTGTGGTCATTTATTGGATCAGAAAATTTAAAAAATATAATATTTTACCAGAATGGTAAATTACTCAGTAATTCCTTTGTTTATCTTAATTCATTGCACTATGCATGCCACATCTTGATATAGCAAACTACACTTCTATTTTTATTCAAACATAATAGATTCGGTTCATCTAGTTGATGACTAGATAGTTTAATACTAAATACATATATATATATATATATATATACATATATATATATATATATATATATATATATATATATATATATATATATATTTATATATATATATATATATATATATATATATATATATATATATATATATCTGCGTGTGTGTGTGTGTGTATACAAGAATATATCGTGATTAAAAAGATAAAGAATTACTTTTTGAATGAGAAAACTTTTTTTATTTTTACAGATTATGTTTTACCTAAGTAAAAGATTCGTTTCAGTTAAAATTGAGATTGCTAAAGAAAGTAGTATCCAAAAGGAAAATCTTCTTCCGATTGTTTTATTGGTACTGCCCTTGTTACTATGCGTTATAAAGTGTTTTTGCTATTACTCTATCAGTTTAATGAGAGTCTTTCAACCATAATTTCTGTTATGCTAAACGTAGTTTTTCATAACTAGACGTAAGCGTAGATTTTCATAACTAGACGTTAAAGATTAAACTTTTTGCAAGAATATATTGTATTATACAAGGGGAAGGTTGCGTAAGTTGAGCTTGTTAACACTGTAATCTATTTTGCACCTAAATATTAAAAAGAGAGATATTGTTTTTAAAGATAATAACGGTTTATTCTTTCCTTATAAGGAATTTGAATAAACTAATGAGAAAAAAAAATCTGTCAAACCAAGAATTGCTATAATTCAAACAAATCCACTCGCCTCATCTCAAAGAACCGGTTTCCTAAGATGAGTTAATTTGAAAGCAACACAGGCCGTGTTTTACTTGACAAATATTATCATAAAATTTGAATAGCGAACAAATAGAAAATATAGAGGAAAATTCAAAGGATTAAACTGAACAAAATGAAAGATAAAATTTTAAAGATTTTATAATATTATAATAGGAACAGCCGTCGGCAGTGGTTAAGGCCTATGAAACTAGAGATCTGTGGTTCAAACCACAACTCTGGGTAAGTTTTGCGACATCGGTAAGGAAAGAGGCGTAAACCTCCTAGTTAAATGATTTGTCGCGGTGTCCTGTGATAAGATATATATATTGATAAGATATATATATATATATGCGATAAGATAAATATATATATATGTGATAAGATAAATATATATATATGTGATAAGATAAATATATATATATATATATATATATATATATATATATATATATATATATATATATATATATATATATATATATATATATATATGTATATATACTATTATTAATGAAACTAAATACTAGTATCAAGAAAATTAAGTAATAATATTAACAATCAAAAAAGAAAAAATTAACACAAGAAAATGATTATTAATAACTGGCCAACTCATTATTTTGAGTTATTTAGAGTTGTTTGACAAGCAGCTAAAACAAATGCCAATATAAAGGGTTTTTAAAACATTTTTTAGCACCATACCCTACAATCTAAGCACTTAAATCTACCATTATAGAACAAAATGGAAATGACGTTATAACTCATATGAGTTGAAACTGAAATTACGTAGAATTTCAGTCTACAACAGTTAACAAATTTAACAACAATTAAAACAATATACAAGGTTTGAGAATTAAAAATTAAAGTTTGAAGTGTTTATCCGTGTGGTTCTTAAGTTGATTTACGTATGTTTACTTAATGATTTCTTGTGTTAGTAAATTCCAGTCTCTTATAACTCTATCAAAGAAAGATTGTGCCGAATTGTGTTAAACTTGTAGTTACTTTATGTCTTTATTGACTCTTTCTGTATTTTTAATTTATGACCTCATTAGCAATAAAATAATCAATTCGGTTATGCAAATTTATTTTTCAATTCTTTTTTTCTAATTTGAACATTTGGATTAAATCACCCCACTTACTTTTATTTTCTAATAAGAAAAAATTTTAGTTTTAAATTCCTTTTTTTATGACCATAAGTAACTAGACGTAATACTTTGGTCGCTCTTTTTTGAACTTTTTCAAAGCTATCAACTTCTACTTTCCATTGCAGGTTACAAATAACTGCTCCATACTCGAGATAAAAATGAACTAATGACTTGTATAATAAGCAAATAATACTTTCATCTATGTACACAAATGCATGTTTTATTCTTCCTATTTGCTTATTTGCTTTATTAATTGCATAACATATATGGTGACTCCAACCAATTTTATTCGAGATAAAAATACCAAGATCTTTTTCAAATTTAACTTCGTCTTCAGGATTCATCAATTTTATATTTATGGTTGATATTTCCAAAATACCTTATATTTTTACGAGTTAAATTTTAATTGTTAGTCATCTGATCATTCTTTTAAAAAATCATTTTATTGTAATTTTAAAAGATTGTTTAGTAAACTAATTTGTAAACTAACTTTTGATCGTTTTGTAATTTTCCAATATAATGACTACTAATAGTTTAGTATTGCTTTTATTTTTGATTTCAATCAATTGGTCATATGTAAATACCACAATGAATAGTGGACCAAAAACTGATCATTGACGACTCTACTACATAATTTTTCCCATTCTGAAACAAATTCTCTAAAAATCACGCTTCGAAATCTTTTGCTTAAATAACTTTTACACCACAAAAATAATTTGCTTCAAGTCCCGAATAAAATGCTTTTAAAAAATCTAACGATAACTCAACTACATTGTATCCATTTACAAATGCTTTTCTTATAAAAACAATTGCTTCAAGCAATTTGGTAGTGCATTTTTATTTATTAAGGAAGCCAGGTTGTTGTTTTAATATCAAATTGTGCACTGCTAAATATTTCGTTATTTCATCACGTATAATACGCTCCATTAGTTAACATATAACCGAAGTTAATGAAATTGGACAACAATATGATGGTTCAAGGTTGCTTCCCTTTTTAATCAGGTGTATAATGTTTGCTTTTTTCCAAACGACTGTAGCATAAATAGTCAACTTTCCAACTCGTTTTCCAGACAATCAGAATCATTTAACTTCTCTGCTCGACCTATGTCTTGTTTTTGATCCTAGTCAATTAACTGTTTAATCTCTCTTAGACTTTCATATCATTCTCCTTTATCATCAGAATCCCTCTATCTTTGTATATCTTACAAATATCTTAAAGCTGATAGATCTCAAGTAAAAACCTTTCGTCTTCCTGCAGAAAAATGTGTTTCTTATGTAACTTCTTGGATTTATGGCTGGTATCTTTTACTCTCTCTTGGCAATTCTAAGTCAAACCTTACTCTTCTCCGTGGTTATTTTCTCATTGTGCTGTTGCAATATATAATCGTAATCATTACTTCCCTATCTATCACCAAATTAATTCTCCAAAAAATAAACGTCTGTTTACTATTAAAAGAAGCCATTGTAAAAAGTTTTTGGCTAACACCAAAGTCTACTACTCTCATGTCACATAATGTTGTACTTTATCTTAGAAATTAGGCTATAGAGACTTCTGGACAACCTTCAATAATGTCCATAATAAAGGACAACTTTTTATACCACCTCTTTTGCATAGTTCAGATACTATTACCTCACAGATGGAGAATGCTGAATTTTGTGCTAATAACTTTTCATCAATTTCATCTTTTGTTTCCTCTAATCACGTTCTACCTGATATAGCCAATGAACAAGTTGGTTCATTGCTTAACATTAGTATCACTCCAACTTTTTTTATCTAATTTGATTTCCTGCATAGACTCCAGTGGTTCAGAGAGCTAGTGGTCCGGATAACATACATGTCACAGTTTTGCAGGGGTGTTCTCCGGAGCCGACGTCTATACTTTCAAAACTATTTAACAATTTGCAATTTGATTTGTCTAAGTAACGTCGCATTGGTTTTCTTGGTATAATAAAAAAGTTTTTTTAGTCCTTAAATAACAAACACTAAATCTCTCATCATGAATCTAACAACTTATTTTCTGATAAATATTAATTTTGATCTTCTTGTTTTACTGCTAAATTTTAAACGGTATTAACCGATAGATTTTATTGTCCATTAGATATATTAAGAGGTTAGAGCTATTAATCTCATCATTTCTAAATCCTTTGACAAAGTTTGGCATGCTAGTCTTCTTCATAAGGTCTGTTTTTATGGTGTATTAGGTAACGTATTTAAGATATCGAATCCTTTCTTACCAATTGTAGTATAAAAGTTGTCTTTGAAGGACAGCACTCTTCTATATTTCCTGTAACTTTGGGGGCTTAATTTTCTAGTTGACATGAATGATCTCCCTGAAATTTCTACATCTAAGGTGAGATTGTTCGCTAATGATACCATTTATTTTTGTCTTGATAAGAAGTTAATACTCTTGGATTGCTTGTGTGATGCATTTGAGATTAAAAAGGATCTCATTTCGGCTACAGCATGGGGTTCAGTGCACAGTGGGTCAGGTGGTGGACAAAACCTAAAAAAAATAATTATTTATTATATTCAAAACTATAAAATAAAACATATTTATAATACTCACATTTAAAGTTTTGAAAATTGTTTTAAGTATAAAAGTATCTTTTACAGCCACAAAAATTAGTTGCGGTGTCATGTATAATCAAAAACTTCACGCTTTTTAAAAAAAAAAGCAGGTGTTTTTTCATTATATAAACATAGCCATAGTAAACAGTATCTTTTAAAATTTTTTGAGCTTACGGGATTAATTTATATATTTACAAAGATTAACAGTAAAGTTTTTCGAAAAAAAAAATAAAGTAAAGATCAGTCTTTATAACATTTATAATCTCGCTTTAAAATGACGAGGTAGATTTTTTACATTTATTACTTTTATTTTGTTCAAAACGTGTGGCATAACTTAGTGAACCTACGAGAACCTTTGTTAAATACTTGAAGAAGTAAATGTTATATGTATAAAACCTATTTGAACTATATATATTGCCTCTAATTTCACCTTTTGGGTTTTTTTAACATTTTAAAATAATAACTTGTAACTTATGCTTTTTGCTAGAAATCAACTTTTATTTCTTGTAAACAAAAATACATGTTATTTCGTTTGTTATTTAACACAAATACGAGTTGTAATGTTTACCTAACAATTTTTTTGTTTTTTTGTTTAGTAATAAAATAAAAATTGGTGACATTTACGGACTTATACAACATTAAAAAATAGTTCCTAATGATATAAAAAATTTTTCATTGAAATCAACTGTTCTAGTTTCTGCAGATATTAAACTAGAGAATTCTGAGTGAAAAACTTTATAAAATTATCATTTAAAAAGTTAATAACTGCAAACAATGGTAATACTCATTTTGTGAGAAGTAATGAAAATTGGCTAGCTCAAAATTTTCAACACACCTACGGTACATTAAATGTTACATCATCAGTTAATGAAGTTGGGAAACCGTGATGCTTTTTTGAAAAAGCTTGTAACAGAACAAAAAGAATAAGCCTAAGAATATTAATAAAATTTTATTTAGCCATAAATTACTTCATGCAATAAAAATTTCTGAAATTTGAAATAAAAACCCCTTTAAATAACCCCTAAATTAAACTTGCTTAGATATATTCACCTGATGAAACTTTATCATTAACTATTAATGGTGGTATATCAAAATCAACATACCAGCTTCTAAGAAATGGTGCTGAAAAAAAGGCTTCCACATATCCTTTATATAATGGTATAAGATTATCAAAAGCTAAATGCTATCCAAAGGACATTGAAATAGATGGCTAGTCAGTACAAATATCGCTAAAAGATTTTCTAAAACACACTCTTTAAAAGCTATGTGATATAGAAACTACTGTGCTAATCACAATGCTAAGGAATTAACTAAACTAACATTTAGATGCAAGGTTGGTTTTGATGGTGCTTCAAAATATAGTGTTTACAAACAGGTATGTTAAAATGAAAATAGTGACGAATAAAGAGTGCCTGTTGATTATTTTTATAGTACCTTTAGAACTCAGTAGACTTTATAATAATAAAAACTTTAATTTCATTCACCGAGAATCTGCGGTCAATGTATTAAAAATAAAAATAATACATTGTTATAGATACATATGATAAATAATCTAAAGACTTATTTAAAACGTCATGAACATGTAATAATATCAATAATAGAGTTTGAAATCTATATATTTATTTATATTTGCTATATATTTCTATATATTTATCTATGTATTCCAATCTATTATATAATAATATCGATAACAGATTTTTAAATCTGTGACAATTTAAAAAAAAATTAAATCCGCGTTTTTAAAGTTTTATAAAGTTTGTTAAATAATTTATAATGTATTGGCAACTATTTAACTAAAATTTATAATAAAAGTAAATATATCTTAATAAAAAGTGATTCTTTGGACATTTAAAGACTTTTAGTAAAAAAAAAAAAAAGATCAAAATAATTTTGTCCACCATATGTCTAATATCCGGACTAGTGTGCAGTGGCTGGTGAACTTTAAACCAATAAAACTTAGTTTTTATGTGAGTTTAAAAACTCTTTTTCAGCTAATCGTTATCACGATCATGATTTATGAACAATATTGTACTTGATAAGTCATCTATCTTGCGTCTTTTAGGACTGTCTGTTACTTCTAATCTATATTGGAAACCATATATCAATTTAATTGCGAAACTAGCATCTGCTAAAATTGTAACTCTTTATTGTGTTAGAAAAAATAAACTTGAAATATTCAATCAATTCTTATACTGATTTCATCTGAAAAAGAATATAAATTAAAACTACTAAACTAAACAGAAATGCTCGTAAAAAAAATGAGATGGAAGGCGTTCTTTTTCATAAATAACTACCCAAAAAATGATTCAAATTACACAAACTGTGGAATCAAATCATCAAAATGCCCACCACAAATAAATAAAATGCGTTCTTTCAAAAAAGACCTTATAAACTTTATTAAATCAATAAAATTTTGCAACGTAAACTGCGATTTTCAAAATAATATGCAAAAAGATTTAAAATCCATACGTACGTCGCATAAAACATTAATAAATGCAGACAAAACATTTATTTTGTATAAATTATCTAAAGATGAATACAACAAACTGTTAACAAACGCACATACTTCTTCCTACAAAAAATCGGTGCCAGAATTAAAAGATCAAACCAATATAAAAGGAAAAAATCTTTTAATCCACCATGAAGCGTATATCAATATTAAGATAAACGATCGATCATCAGGCAAGTAGTAAAAGTTTAATTTTGCTACGATTTGTTTAGTGGACGTTAAATATAAACCGTAACGTCCACTAAAAAAATCGTAGCAAAAGTAAACTTTTACTACTTGCCTGATGATTGTGATAACACATGAAACTCAGTGTCGCAATATTAAATTATATTATAAACATTAGCATTTAGCTAATTCCTGGTACTGCGGGTAACAGGAACATATAAATTATATATATATATATATATATATATATATATATATATATATATATATATATATATAAATATATATATAAATATATATATATAAATATATATATATATATAAATATATATATATATATATATATATATATATATATTTATATATATATATATATATATATATATATATATATATATATATATATATATATATATATATATATATATATATATATATATATATATATATATATATATATATATATATATATATATATATATATATATATATATATATATATATATATATATATACAGTTTTGGACAAAACATTTGCAACCAACATCGAACAATGCTAAAAAGTGTTCCTAACTTTACATGTCTTAAAAACGAAACGAACTATACTACCACAGCAAACAGTTCATGAGTCTGGAGTCATAGCATGCCATGACATGACCAATCAGCTGACAGGTGACAGCGCACCGGCAGAAATTCGTTGACAAGTGCCATTTTGCAGCGGACCAAAACAAGTGCAACTATTTTGGTTTGTTTCATTTTCTTAAGTCTGGTCCGTATCAACGTCACAAAAGTTTTTTAATAATAAAAGGAAGTGTCCAGAAGTTACCAGACGAAGCATCTGGAAGCATCCAGTAGCATCCAGAAATATCCAGAAACATTCAGAAGCATTCAGACGCATCCAGAAGCTTCCAGATGCATCGAAAAGAAGCATCAAGAATCTTTCAGAACAGGTTCACGCAGGTTCATTTTACTATATAAGAGACATGTAAATCGACATGTAATTTAGTCAGTATATGGAAGTCAATCAGTCAGTATTATCAAGACAGTTTATCGAAGTGAGTTTTATCAAACTGTTTTATCGAAGAACATCAATACAAGAAGTGAAATACAACAAATGTTTCATTACATCAATACAGTCCACATCCAACCAAGACGCTTATTTATTTTTATGTTTTTTATGACTTCAAGTGCAAAAATGGCTGCCGACAGTCTTGGATTGGAACTAAGAAAGAAAATTATTGGCGATTACGTAAGTGGAATGTCACAAAAAATAATTTGTGATAAATATCGCGTGAAAAAATGGACCGTATCAAAGCTTTATTCCAAATATTGTTCTGCGGGGAAGTTGGTAGCAGATGACAAAGGTAGACGATTGCGTTTCACCACTTCTAGAGAGGATTCTATGATCGTCATTTCCATCAAGATAGATCCCTGGATATCATCAGTCTAGATGCAAAAACAATTAGAGCTGCCTGTATCGTACCGAACAATCAGACGACGTGCTTTTGAAACCGGCTTGTTTTCTCGACGACCTGCAAAGAGACCGCTGATTACACTAAAGAACCAGAAGAAAAGACTCCTGTTTGCTACATCTCACATGGACTGGAATGTGCAGAAATGGCGAACTGTCCTGTTGAGTGATGAATCGAAGTTCAACATCATTGGGAGCAATGGCATTTGCCGTGTTCGTCCACCGGCCGTAAAAAGCCTCTATATACGTTACTGCCATAAGACCGTAAAGCATGGCGTAGGCAATTTAATGGTCTAGGAGTGTTTTTCTGCTAACGGTCTGGGTCCACTACATCGAAAAGATGGAATAATGGACCGTTTTATGTATAAAAATATCCTAAAAGATGTTATGTTACCTCATCTGAATGGAATATGCCAATAAAATGGGTTTTTCAGCAAGACTACAATCCGAAACACACTGAAAAAGTAGTCAGGCAGTGGTTTCATGACAACCACCTATCGGTGATGGATTAGCCGCCTTAATCTCCCGATCTCAACCCTATCGAGAACCTGTGGGAGATCGTCAACCGGAGAACCAATCGTGAAGGTGTTTGTAATAAGGATCAACTGTTTGAGCAAACCCAAAAGGACTGGGCAGCGATTCCACAAAGTTTCATTGATCTCCTGATCGAATCTATGCCTCGAAGATGCAAGGCTGTGATCGACAACAAAAGATTCGCCACGAAATATTGATAGCAAAATACATAATATATATATATATATATAAATATATATATATATATACAGTGAGGTGCAAAAATAACAGCAACACTTAATTTTTTGATTAAAAAAACTTAAAAAAATGTCTTAAACCCATATAATAAAAGTAATTCAGGACAATTTTCAATGAAATGTATATAATATTATTGTACATTACATGTAATGAAAAGAAATTAGGATTTGTAAAGTATTTTTAAAGTTGTAGCTATATTAGTACATAATTGGCCATCCTTTGTTTCTTTGACTTCTGCGCATCTAGAAGGCATACTATCTACAAGTCTTTTAAATAAGTCATTTGATGAAGCGCTCCAACCAGCAAGAAGAATTTGGAATAGTTCATTTTCATTTGTTGCCCGGCGATCTTGCAATTTTCTGTTTAATATAGACCAAAGATTTTCTATTGAATTTAAATCAGGAGAACCGTTCTGGCTAAGACATTGTGGTACCAATTTCGTTTCCAGATTTTTTTTATTCAACCGTGCTGTATGTATGGTAACGTTATCTTATTAAAAGATGTAGTCATTGTTAGGGAAAAGTTCTTCTATACTTGTCCAAGTTGATAAACTAAGATTCTGTGGTACAAATGCTGGTCCATGATACCCTCCACCCGGTAAAGTTTTCCAACTTTGTGTGCACTAAAACAATCCCAGACATTATTCTTTTTATCATGTTTAATGATTGCCTTACATGTTTGGGGGTTAAACCTTTCCCCAATTAATTTCCACCAGTGAGATCGACAGTTGTGAAACAACACAAAAGGAGACTCATTGCTCCAAATAACTTTAGCCCATTGCTCATGTCTAATCTTTGTGCTCAATGCACAACTTTATTCTTTCTTTGCGATTGATTTCACTAACAAAAGGTTTTTTATTTGCTTTTCAGTAAAAAACTCCCATGATGCTTTTATTTGACTAGATATTGTCCATTTTGAGATATTAGTAATGTTCAATTCTAGTTTTACCTCAGAACATGTGATTTTACGATCTTTTTTGACAGCATTAAGAATATAACTGTCTTCCTTTTTTGATGTTTTAGGCTTTCTCCCAGATCCAACAGACCTTTCAGCTATACCAGTGGGATTATATTTCTTCCATAATCTACTAATAGTTGAGTTTTGTCATTTGAAACGTTTTCCAATGCTTCTATGAGACTCTCCTTGGTCAGCAGCTTTGATAACTTGTCCAATTTCTATACATGTTAGTTGTTTTCTAAATATAAAGCATTAACAAATATTTTCAAAAAACATTTATTTTATGCTTCAACTCCATTTCGGAATCAAATATATATACTTTGTTTGTTTATAGTAAATAAGGTTTCAGAGTCATGCTCCAACATTTTTGGGTCTTGTGCAGTAAAAAATAATATCTATTGAAAGGTTTTCTTAATGACTTAAAAAAAGCAATTACCTAAAGACGCCATAAAAAAAGCATCTCTTGTGGTAAATGAAACAAAAAACAATTGGAAAAAAAATGTTATTGATTTATTTATTCTGATTAAATTCAATTATACTGCCAATCAGTCAAGTAAACTAAACTTTCAATTAAATTTCCTAACAAACTATTTAAATAATGTTTCATAGTTAAAGCCATGAAGTTCCTTGAATTTTGTATTTTTCGGGAAAATCCTAAAAAAGTACTATAATTTCAATGGTAAATGTCCTAGAAATATAGAAAAGTGATCCTGGAAACACTCAGCTCCATGTTGTACATGGATGGTATCCAAAGTAGCACTTTTAGTGTGCATAGTTGATGCCAAAATTGGAGCCCTTTCTTACGCAAAAACTCATTGTAAACATTGTTGGATCTGCTGGTGCATCCAACATCAAACCCTTATCACATTGTTGTAATGTTGCTTCACTTTCTTTTTTCTATAAATACTATAATGGGCATTCATGTAATAATCGTATATACATATATATATATATATATATATATATATATATATATATATATATATATATATATATATATATATATATATATATATATATATATATATATATATATGTATATATATATATATATATATATATATATTTATATATATATATATATATATATATATATATATATATATGTATATACGATTATTACATGAATGCCCATTATAGTATTTATAGAAAAAAGAAAGTGAAGCAACATTACAACAATGTGATAAGGGTTTGATGTTGGATGCACCAGCAGATCCAACAATGTTTACAATGAGTTTTTGCGTAAGAAAGGGCTTCAATTTTGGCATCAACTATGCACACTAAAAGTGCTACTTTGGATACCATCCATGTACAACATGGAGCTGAGTGTTTCCAGGATCACTTTTCTATATTTCTAGGACCTTTACCATTAAAATTATAGTACTTTTTTAGGATTTTCCCGAAAAATACAAAATTCAAGGAACTTTATGGCTTTAACTATGAAACATTATTTAAATAGTTTGTTAGGAAATTTAATTGAAAGTTTAGTTTAACTAGACTGATTGGCAGTATAATTAAATTTAATCAGAATAAATAAATCAATAACATTTTTTTTCCAATTGTTTTGTGTTTCATTTACCACAAGAGATGCTTTTTTTATGGCGTCTTTAGGTAATTGCTTTTTATTAAGTCATTAAGAAAACCTTTTAATAGATATTATTCTTTACTGCACAGGACCCAAAAATGTTGGAGCATGACTCTGAAACCTTATTTGCTATAAACAAACAAAGTATATCTATTTGATTCCAAAATGGAGTTGAAGCATAAAATAAATGTTTTTTGAAAATATTTGTTAATGCTCTATATTTAGATCTGGTAGTGTGTAAACTTTATTTACATAGTCATTGCTTGCGTAAAAATATTAAATAAGAAAATGGCGTTATGAAAACTTGTTTGAACAAAATATGAAATAAAGAAAGTTAAACAATTTAAAAACAAATATATTTGATTTATAATATTACACACTTGGAATACTTAAACGATGTCTACAGAAGTCTGACTAATCAAGAAATACAAACATGAGTTATCCAAACTAAATAAATTTAGTTTAGATAACTCATAACAAAAACATCTATCATATTATATGTTAAATTGAAATGAACCTTGTTTACCTTGTGTGGTCTATTAAAATTTGATGTATCTTCTTCATTTCATTTTATTTCATCTTCTTCATTTGATTTATCTTCTTTCATTTGATTTATATTCTTCATCTTACTGAATTTTTCTTTTGCTTCTCTCTAGTTTTTATGATAAAATTTTGTTAAAGTCCGATTATCTATCAATTCAACAATTCTAGTAGTAATTATGTTTGTACAACCTCCATGTAAGTTTCAAGTTTCATCATGCCTATTGTTTATTGTATTCATGTCGTATAGGCTCGCTTTCAGAGCAACAAACAAACTGTGATCGCTGACCTTACACTTAATATGTGACTCCAAAATAAAAACCTGCAATCAAACATTAAATAAACAAGTTAACAATTTTTAAATGCCTTAAACTTAACGGTGTAAATTTTAAAGTATAATGTGATATGCAATATAAATATAAAAAAATAGGTGCATAATTCACAATTTTTCATTTTATCTCACCTTTCTTCATTTCATCCATGCTTCCTTCTTATGGCGTCTAAAAGTAATTACTTTTTATTAGGTTTTCGGGAAACCTTTCAATAATATAAATCTCATTTGCACAGTACCCAAACAGAAATGGATGTCAAGTTTAGCTATATAATTTCTTATTTGATCACTTATCTTCTTAACACTTTTAGTACTCTTTAGATGTTGACTATAATAATAATATAAAAAGTTATAATATATATATAGACATATGTATACATATATATTTATATATATATATATATATATATATATATATATATATATATATATATATATATATTATATATATATTTATATATATACATATATATATATATATATAATATACATATATATATATAAAAACATATATATATATATATATATATATATATATATATATATATATATATATATATATATATATATATATATATATATATATATATATATAGTATAGTATAGTATACATATATATATATATATATATATATATATATATAGTTGAATATTTATATGAACTTTCACTGTAATTTACAGTTCATACACATTTGCTTTACTTACAGTTATAATTTATTACTGTTTAACTTACTTTATAACTGTATAGCTGTAGTTAAACAGTTATAGTATACAATTATAACAGATATAACTCATTTTATAATATCTGTAACTTATGTTTACAGCTTAAAACAGTTGCAGTTATATCTTACAGTTTATAAACATATACTATTAATTATGTTTTAGTTTATATAACATATAATTTATCGATATTTGTATAAATTGTATTTTAAATGCCATAAACAGTATTTTAAAAATTATATTTTGTTACAAAATGAAAAAGAAATAGGTATTTTTTTAATCTAAATATATTCTTGAAAAATCTTCTTACAATCTCGTTGAACTGTATTCAACAACAATAGCTCTTAGCTCTTTACCGTTTTTCTCAGACACAACAAACCTTTTCAGTGTCTTGTTTAAGTTTTTATGCACTGCTTCACTTATTTTTTCTGATGTAATACCGAGAATTTCTGCCTATCGAGATACTCTTTGATATGGAACGTGTTTATGTGAAACTTCCATACAAGTGAAATCTTCATTGCTAATACATCATGAACATATAACTTTAAGTAAAGCATGAACTCCACAAGCTTTTCTACTTTTTCTTTGTAGGATATATTGAGTTTCATCCCAAAACAGCCTTCAGCAACTAAATCAAACAAACTTCAACCTTTAAATTACTTGCTAAAAATAATAGTATTAACGTATTTGTGTCTCCTAATTTTATTTAGACTGATAGGTCAATATGTACTAATTGAATTAAAAACGTTCCAAGAAGTGTTAAAAAAATTTTTAAAATTAATGAAGTACCTTCTTTAAACCTTCTCAGGGTTCCAATAAATTCCAGATATTTAATTAGACAATAAAGTGTCATTTCGTCCTTGGATCTTAAAACTTTGGCACAGTAAGGTACATCAAAACCACCACCATTATAGCCATGCCTGATAACCGTTATCTTTTCAAGCAACTCCTCCAGATTTTTATTAGTGAAGAGGAGATCAATAACTTTACTAACATGCTGTTTAAAAATATGAATTCAGGCGGTGAAATTATGTTGATAATTTCTTTAGTCAATTTCTCATTCAACAGACGTTGGTAAGTAACATCTTTATAATATTGCATTTGTATACAAGGTTTGTTATCAAATTGGTATTTTTTAAATTCATCTGCTAGTTATCCTTCCAACTCCATTTTCATCCATCGGCCCATCACAATAGCAACACGAGTATTTTCCGCCGTGACCCTTGATTATAGTAAATAACTTATTGGTATTGCTTACTTAAAATATAAAATATAAATGAAATTTATATTTTATATTTTAAGTAAGCAATACCAATCAGATTGTGATGATTCTCTTTTTCGAACTATGCGTAAGAAAATCACTTTGTTGACCCCGGTGTACTTTTGGCTTCTTGATTGATTATGTAATACTGATGGGTATTTATTGATGAGATTCCTGCCTTCCATTAATACCAATGCGTACAACAGAATTAAAAATATTCATTTGTCTGAAGGAACAAACTTCAGTTACGAGCATAGATAGGTCAGAGCAATAAAAAATATATTTTTCAAAAAAATTTTTCTAATCTTGAGCTGACATTTTATCGCATCGTAAAACCTATTTAAGTAGCGTGACATTTTTGTAACTTCAGCATAAGTGTTCTTCTGTTATTCAGATTGTCAAACATATTTTTTTATCCTTCATTATTCATAACACAGTACAATTTAGAAGATCATGGTTTATCTTCAATTTCATGATTGTTTTACTTCTTATTTGCTTCATAGGTGATTGTTCTTGATCTTAAAGCTTTTCCTCCTATTGCAAGTTTTATTGTTCTTCCATTCACCAACAACAGACATTTTTATTAGCGAACAAGAAACAACTCTGTCAGCAATATTTTGTTTCTTTGAAAAAATTAAGGGGTGAAGATTTTGAACAGTTTTTTTTTGCTGCAAGGATGTCGAATACCGGGACCAACAATTTGACATCATTCTTAGCAAAATACATTTTTATTTTCGAATGTTGTGTACTACTACTTTTAGTACATTGCATTAAGCAGCAAATAGCACAGTTGCCATCTTTTTTGTTTAATTCTTCCAAAATTTTTAACTTGATCATGACCATTCTTCCAGGAAGACCATACAGCTTTACTGATAGCTTTACCATTCTGTTTTAAATATAAGTTTGTCTTGCAGCTTCCGCATATTCCTGACGGATTAGAACTTAGGCTCAGACTGAATCCAGGATCAACAAAGTTTTTGATCAGATAAATCAATGAACCATTTTTCTCCAAAGATAGATTTTTTCTGTCTTTATCGACACAACAGAAACATATCAATCTCCTATTTTCCAAATGAGATCTTGCTTTTTGCAGACTTATTTTGTACAAAAACGTTTTTATTTAGTATTTTCTGTATTAGATTTTTAAAATTTTATAAATTATTACTCTAAGAAAGTGTTTAATTTAAACAATTTATCAGACAATTTACGAAATTTATTGAGACTAATTTGTATAATTATTGTGTTTATGGCACTAGTTTGTAATTATGTGATTTATAATTAGTCTGTCAATAAAATTAACTTCAACTTCAGGCACAAACTGCGTGATTTGCAAACAAGAGTAGAAATACCCTTGAAAAACGTCACCTGCATCCCCTGGATAAGGGAAAGTAATTTTTGAAAAGAAACAAAATATTATCTTGAATCCCACCAAAAAATGTAGTTAGACTTCAAATTTTATCAAAATAAATTTTGACGCTTAAAAGATACAGCCACATAAAGTTTAGGACCCCCTCATTTTTTGAAGGTTTTCAAATATTTAGAAAAATAATCAAAAAATAAAAAAAGATGCAGTTTTCAATTCGTTTTCAATGCATTCTATTTAATGTCTACCAGCTCAAAAGAGTGGTATAAAAAATCTGAAGTAAAAATAAATTTAACTTAAAACCTCTATAAAAGATCAGTGTTTATTGAATTTTAATTTTACCCCAAATGGGCCCCAGATGGGAAACCCCGTCTGGGGCCCATTTGGGTTAAAAATAAAGAGCATCATAGTAAACTTACTAAATATCATAGTAACTAAATCATAAGTATGTTTTATTTTTTTGTGAAATTTGATTAAAAATAGACTTTATTTTTAAAATTAACAACTAAAACTGCTTTTACAATCATAGAACAAATAAACAAGGTCGAGGCTGCAATTTATACAAAATATGATATAATCACAGTTTTAACTTTATATATTAAAGTAGAACAAATATCGAATAGCATTACACAAAACAAACACCGCAAAAAAAACTTTAATTTGTACAATGGTGTATTTACGGACCACCAAACGATACTTAGCACATAATTCAATAGAGGAGTTTTTAAAACTGCCTCAAAAAAAGGTAATTTTTAGAGTATAATTAAAATCAATGATTGTTGTTAGTTTTAGTTACCTAATAATTATTGACAATGAAGATAAAATTTTTTTATTTTATTATTTCCTTATTATTTTAATTATAAATATGGATTTAGCCGTTTTGGCAAAGTAGCAAACTTTGGATCCAGTTATTGTGAACGGCAGTCTTAAATAAGGATAAAGTCAATAAAATTGAAATTAAGAAAAAAGATCATGAACCATTTTTTAAATTAATATTTGAATGAAAAGTTGAATGGAAATGGAGAGATGGAGAAGATCTCAACCTGAACTACAGTATTGGATCAATTATAAGTCGTTTTTCTGAAGAATTCTTTGGATATTTCAAACAGTGATATTTTGAAAGAAAAGGTATTGTTTGGCGCAACTTGGTTTTGGACGGAATGTTGCGCCAATGATTATGAAGTCCGTTGTGAACGCTGTTCTTGACTAATTTGAGTTGGTGAAGAAGGAAACATCCGCTTACGTGGACAATTTTTTTGTCAATGAAGATATAGTAAGTCTCGATTTTGTCAAAAAATATTTGGAAAGTATTGTTTTAAGAGTAAATATGGTGATCAGATTTGGGTTTAACGTTGAGTATGCGCATAGTTGGTGGTAAATTAATGTGTTCTAGAGGAAATGGAGTTGATGTCAATCTTAAAAAGATAACCAGAGGAGCAAAGTTATCATTGTTGAACTGTTGTAAAGTCATTTGTTAGTTTTTGGTTGGTTTCAAGCAGTATTTAGTCTTTAAAAAGAAAAGTTGTTCGTTTGATCGAAGGTTGGGACAGTGAGGTTATCAATGAAAATGTAAAGTGTGTACTTCATGAAGTTTATGCTGAAATGAAAAAGTGTGAACCGTCTAATGGTGATTAACCTGTGCGTGGTCATAAGGGTAATGTGTGAGTTGATGCTTGTTCTTTAGTAATTGATCTTAAAATTTGCGTTGCTTTGAAGTAGCAGTTGAAGAAGCCTAATTCGTTTCCAACAAACATACAAGAACTGGAAACTAAGGAGTGAGTCAAATGGTAAGCTTTGTTATTAAAGTGATTCCAACTGCTACCAAAAACGATTTTTGAGCTGTAGTTAACAATCGCAAAACATATCAGTTAATAGATCTAGCACCAGTACGGTGAGGAAATGGAAGTTTTTGTTTTAAATTAATTGAAACACAGACAACTGCCACAGCTATCACAGTGTAGATTTTTCGGTGGCGACAACTTTCGCGCTTATACGAAAGATTTGTCGTAATTTGACCGATCCATTTTCTTTTATGTGAGCGAGGAGCGCATTCTGCAATTTTAATAGATAATCTTTTTAAACGGAGGAGATTAGAAGTTATCTTAATGCTTAGGGAGTGTGTATTAGATTTTGCTAATTACCCTAAAGGTAACGGATATATGGAAAAAACCACCGTTTAGTTAAGAGAATTGCAAACCGAGAAAAAAGTTAATAACAGAAGCCATATACTGGTTTGTTATTTTAGCCGGAAAAAACGATGTGAGCTCGATGGACAAAATATACATTTATCAAATTGGCGTAAAAAGATTGAGAAAAAAAAATCTTCTGGTAAATAAAATATAAACAAAATGTTCAAAAATGGCTAAAAAGTTTGATTAAAACCGCCATGAAGTCTCATACTAAGTGGCAACCTCGAAATATTTGGAAGCAAATATTAGAAGTAGAAAACATGTCGCGTCACGTAAAACACATTAAAGCTTAAAATGACACAAAATTGATTCGCGTTATTACAGACGTGGAAATGAAAATCAATACGGACAATGATCGCGATAACGCTGAGAGCCATAAACATCAAAATGGAAGTGTGGTAGAAGCAAGCAAATAATAGGTTATAAGAGAAAGCACTGGTGCTGAAAATTACTTCCAAGAAACAAAAAAAGCCTTGTCCACGATGTTCTAGAAAACGGCGCATTCCACAAAAATATAGCTATTGCTATTTGTATAATCCTTAACAATCAAGGAGAAGTGTAATATTGATATAGATATTTTCAGAATATGCAATGAAATAAGTGTGTTTTTTTTTTAAATAGTTTTAACTTATTTAAATTTTAAATATGTATTAAGCGGTTCATTTAAGTCGATTATGGTGAGTAATTTAGTGAATAAAAAACATAACTGTTCAAAAGAAAAAAGCTTTATTCTTGGGGAGAGAAAGTAACGAGAGATGATAGAATCAAAAACCTATTCCGAAGTTTGAAGTTTTGTGTAAATTAATTACCCGATAATAAGTCCACGGTTTTTAATAATTGCGTAGCGTAAACAAAGTATATATTTTTAATTTACTACAATATAGATATGAGCGGTGTAGGCGTGAAGCTTGTAATTTTGCCTTGTCGCCCGGAGACGAGGTTCGATTCCTATTAAGCGCTTATGTTTTTGCGTGTATTTTTTTAGTTATATTTTAAAGTATTTAGTTCTAGTTTTATTCGTAATGTCAATGATCATTGTTTATAAAATGTTATATTGTTTATAAAATTTTGTTTATTATAAAAATTTGGAAGTGTGCACTCATAGACTGACTTAATCATGTAGAACACGCAGAGAGTGTACATACATCAACTGAATAAATAGATAGAATATGTGAGAAATGTACATACATCGATATGCAGGGAGTGTAAATAACATAACATAAGTTACATAGACTGATTTAATAGGTAGAACGTTCAGGGAATGTTCATACATCGACTGACTAAACAGGTAGAACATGCAGGGAGTGTTCATATATCGACTGACTAAATAGGTAGAACATGCAGGGTGTGTAAATAAACCAACTTAGGGTGTCGATTTGGGCAGGCAATAATTAAAAAAAAATTAGATTTTGTTAAAAAGTGTTTAAAAATCAATGCAAAAACTTATTTTGTTATTTTCCGATCATTAATTTACACAAAACTTCAAACGTTGGAATAGGTTTTTGATTTTATCATCTACCGAAAATAACACTATTAAAGTAAAATAAATATACCAAATAAACACAATTTTATTTATAAAATTGATTATTATTGAAAATCCAGATTTGATAACTGCTCAAATTACACTTTAAATCAAATTAATCAAATGAATCAAATTGTTCAAAATAATAAAAGCCATTACAATTAAAAATGGGAAACTACGAACCTACGTTTTGTATCAAAAGGTTTAACACTATGAATCATATTTAAAAAAAAAGAAAATACAAGGAAAAAGTTTGCGTTTTATAAAATAAAGAGGATTGAAATATTTAATAAAGATACTACAAATAAGACCTATAAAAACTTTTTAAAAATTTACGAAAAAGTTTGTGCCGAATGTATTATTTTGGACTTTAAACACACCAGTTCTTTCAAAAATCCATGTGTTATTAAGCAAATCAAGAATTTAGTTAAAAATAAAACTTATTAAACTAAGAAGTGAAAAAAAAGTATTATCCTATGAAAATTATTACAAAAACAAAATATGACAAATATATATATATATATATATGTCATATTTTATATATATATATGTATATATGTCATATTTTATGTATATATATATATATATATATATATATATATATATATATATATATATATAATATATATATATATATATATATATATACATATATGTCATATTTTATGTATATATATATACATATATATATATAAAATTTATATATATATATATATATATATATATATAAAATGTATATATATATATATATATATATATATATATATATATATGATATTATAATAATTAAAGTAATTATTAATATTTTTATTATTATAAGTATTATAATTATTATATTTGTATAAGTATTTTTTTCTTTTTTAGGGTTTAGATTTCTTAGGCAGGTTAAAGTATGAAATTGATAAATTTTGCAAATGTTCATTTGATATTGAAAAGGCTTTAAAGGAAGAAGGTGATTCAAAGATATTCAAAGATCAAAAAAAGAAGTCCAACAACTGCTTATCGCTTCTTAATTTGTACTCAGATATAACCGTATACCGGCATTTACTAATTGCTGATATGGCTAGTCTTTTCTTTACAATTGGTTCGAAGGAGAATAATTCTGATGTAAAAAAAACTGGAGAAAATCTTATATCATTTAGCGAAAAAGAAAGAGTTTCTGATAAGAATATTCTCCTGTTTTTGTTTGATCCAATTAATAACCAGTATGTTTTTAGATTTTTTTTTTTTTTTTTGGCTTACCCAATTACCAATTTTGCGTAGAAAGATACTGTTACGTGATATATAATAATATAGGTGTTATGATAACACGGATAAAAAATAAAAAAACAGCAGTTTTAAGATTAGGATATATTGATATCACCATAGAGTCTTTTCTAAACTAAATCTCGTTTCCGGATATTTTATTTAATTTCAAATTTTTCAAAAATCATATTTTCTGAAAATTCAAGTTTGTTATAAAGATACCAATAGTAGTAAACTTAGAGTATTAAAATACAAATACATTAGAGTATTATGTTACCTAATACTCTAAGTATACTCTAAGTATATATTACTATGTATCAAATTAGTTATAAGCTAACAAAAGAAAAATAACTCATGAGTGAATTCAATAAAAGCAGTTTTCCAAGCAAATAGTGTCATATTATAAAAAAATTTATACTCGTTTGTTTAACTATTTTTGACAAGCAGCATTATACACTATGAACGAGTTTCAAAATTTTTGTTTTCATCTCGTGAGGAATTTTTATCTTGTATGTTTGTTGAGATTGATTCAGTTTTAATTAAGCATTTTTGCTTCTGAATAATGGTTTTCAAAATAATAAAATATTTTTTATGTATTTACTACCTAAAGGTTGTTAATAATGCATTCTAAAGCATTTGGCTTTTGAAGTAAAACGGTAACAATGTAAATAATATTTTTATGTGTATAATGCTCACATTAATATTTAAAATACAATTTTCCTACTTTCTTTTTACATTTTTACTTACTTAGTGCAGCTAAAAAGACATTGTTGTATCTTGTGATCACCTGTCGCATTCTTATTATTGCAGAAACATAAGTTGCAGGATCTCACGCCTCTTATTATTATAGGAGTAAGAGAGTTTTACTAGTTTAAAAACATCTTTGATAAACTCACATTTAAAGTATAATATTAAACTGCTTCATTCCTGTAGGTAAAAATAAATAAAATACGTCTATGAGACATCTAAAAGACGTTTGCAACCTTTTTATGACGTCTTTTACATATTATAAAAATGTCTAAAAGTAAGCAGCAGATGATTCCAGCAGGCATAAGACTACATAAACTGGAATTATGCTGGCTGGGATCAACGTTTTCAAGTGTAATTTTTTTCGCCGATGAAGAATGTTTGCGTTACATATATACTTTTGCAATCTTAAAAATGCATGCTAATAGTTTTAAGATAATATTTTAATTGCATATGTGTGAGCGCAAGTTATTGGTATCGTTTTTAGTTTGACAAATATATAGATATATATATATATATATATATATATATATTTATATATATATATATATATATATATATGTATATATATATATATATATATATATATATATTTATATATATATATATATATATATATATATATATATATATATATATATTATATATATATATATATATATATATATATATATATATATATATATATATATATATATATATATATATATATATATATATATATATATATATATATATATATATATATATATATATATATATACATATATTAGTAGTAGAAAATCACTTAACAAAATTTTTTTTTTTTTTTTTTTTAGCCAATAGGAAATATCCCACCGAAAGCCGATTTGTGTATAGAATTGCAATAAAAAGTCTTTAAAAGTTTCTGTATAAAAATCAATACTGTTTTTTATAAAAAATTTTTATTAGTTTTCTATAAAAAAATTAACACCATTTCTATAGGCTTTAAATATAATGGCCTATAGATATTTAACGGCAAAAATTCTATAGAATTATGTATAGAAATTATATAGAAGTTTCAATAGACTTTCTATTGCAATTCTAAACAATAATTTATAGACTTTTTGAAGTTGAATTTATATAAAACATTTGTTACAAAACCCTGAAGAAAACTGTAATGATTTTTTTTTAATGGAAAGTTTATAGTTATTTTCTCCAAGTAAATACTTGTTGTTGGGATAAAAATTAAAAAAAATGCATGAGCAAACTTTTAATACAAATGAATTTAAATATTAAATAATTAGGAGTTATTCAGAAATTCACTATGTATGTTTTTATATTTTCATTTAGAAATAAAAGAACATTTAAACATAAAACTCTTTTTTAAAAAAGGTGTTAAAAATGATTTTTGCTAAAATCTAAAATCTAAAAACTTAAAAAGATGTTTGGCTAAAATATGTTTTGTCAACCTTACTGCTTTACAATATGAGATGTCTTGGAAACATGTTGGACAGATCATTAAAAACTTTCTAAATTGAAAGAAAAATCTTTGAGATTTTATTGGTGTTTCAATTTTGATGTCTTAATAAAAAATATTAAGGAGCTCATACCATATACAAGCAGATTTGATAATTTTAAAATTCTAATAAATTTGTTAACAGTTTAATTTCTAATTTCAAATAATCTCCACATTAGTAAAGATCTTGCATCTACTTCCTTAGACATTATTATTGAGTACAAAATATTCCCGGGAAGAAAAAAGTTTCGAACATCAAGTATGCGAAGCAAATCTCTTCAACCTCTTTTTCTTGAAACTTGATTAGAGTATCATAAAACAAATTAATCCATAGAGCTTTATGTATCTCACAACTCACTTTTTATATAGGACATTTTTGACTATCTGCTTTGGATTTGTCTAAAACTATAATTGATTTGATTTTCATTTAACAGTCCAGATAAATCAAGCATAAGAGCATTTCCCAATACAGCTCCAATGAAACTTTCTATGTTGAATCTAATTACCTGAATAGCAAACTTTAGAAAACCGAAAAAGTTGTAAATTCCTAATCGTTTTCTTCGTGGGTTCCATTTTTAAAAAAAAGAAGCTTTTAAAAAAATTTACAATTGTTTATTTACTTTTATTTGTAAGAAATTATATATATACATATATATATATATATATATATATATATATATATATATATATATATATATATATATATATATATATATATATATATATATATATATATATTCACGATGAAACAGGGTCAATTGATTATTTTTTTCTGCTAGTTAAAAAAGTGTTGGCTTAAAAATCTAATTGTTAGTATCTACCAGTTTATTTTTAGTTCTTCTGGTATTTAAATATATATATGTATAGATTTATAATATATTCATAAATATATTTTGTATGTACTTTTAAGATTCTGATTATTGTGAAGTGATTTTAACTTGCACAAATGTGTTGGTTAACCCCACTCATACGACAAAATATGACGTTTAAACATCCCTAAAAAATGCCTAATTTTGTATAATTTTAATTACTTGGCATATAATGCTTTCTAAAAATCCATATTTGGATGTTCCAGTGGTATGTTCCACCTGAATAGTGTATGTTATAATACTACTGAAATATTCCACTTTAATATCTATAGAACATTCACTTGAATATACAAACTTCAAGGCATCAATATCATATGTATACCATTGGTAGTCACCACATCAAAAGCTAACAAAAAAATATAAAAAAACATGGATGTCAGGCAGATTACAGCGCAATACCAAATACCAATACAAAATGATATATAATTAAAGATATGCGTCAGCAACTGAACGACTAAATGGAAAGGATAGATCATTAATTTAAAGTATGCAGAAATAATTCAAGTTTCAGTTTGTTCATATTTTGATGGACCATACGTTACGCTACAAAGCGTTCCTAATAGTAATAAATTCAACTATGACAAGACATATGTCAAAGATAAACCAGGCTCTGAAACAGCAATTTATAAATCTGTCTTTAAACGTTCAGAAATAAAATTGCTGTAATTCATAAGAGCTGTTGATATTATGTACTGTGGGAGTGCTGCTGGTTAAAACTTTTTTGTTTTTATCCAAATTTTCTTTATAAAGTTGCAAATTGCTACATAGAGTGGGCTTTATTATTAGCGTTTTATAATGATTCTAACTTTCAATTTTTTTTTACTGTAACTTCATTTTTAAAGCACTTCCTTGAAAAACTTGTAGAAAATGTAAAACCTTTAATAATGATGTTATCTAGCTAACTTTATTTTGTGGCTCATTCCTAATTCTATGCAACTGTATCAGTCACTCCATTTCTAAGACCTGATACCTTTTCCTGTGACGCGCCTCGTTTATATATATATATGTATATATATATATATATATATATATATATATATATATTATATATATATATATATATATATATATATATATATATATATATATATATATATATATATATATATATATATATATATATATGTATATATATGTATATATATATATATATATATATATATATATATATGTATATATATATATATATATATATATATACATATATATATATATATATATATATATATATATATATATATATATATATATATATATATATATATATATATATATATATATATATATGTATATATATATATATATATATATATGGATATATATATATATATATATATATATAAATATATATATATATATATATATATGTATATATATATATATATATATATATATATATATATATATATATATATATATATATATATATGTATATATATATATATATATATATATATATATATATATATATATATATATATATTTATATGTATATGTATATATAAATATGTATATATATAAATTAAAAATATTGGCTCTAAAACCAAAATAAACATAAGTTTAGAAGTTGTGAACTTTCTTGATGTCACACTTAACCTTTCTGCAAATTTAGATAAGCCTTTTAAAAAACCCAGCAATGAATTATTGTATATTGATATTAACTCAAATCATCCATCCCAAATTCTAAAACCAATTCCAATTTCAAATAATAATAGGCTACACCAAAACTCCTTTAATGAAAATGTATTTATTTCCTCTAAACGATTATTTGAAGATGCACTTCAAAAATGGTTTTTAAAATTTTGAACTAAAGTTTGAGCCTGAAAAAAGAATAAAAAAAACGATATAGAACTAGAAATGTAATTTAGTTAACCCCCTTCCCCCTCATGTAGCAAAAATTTTTCCACTAACATAGGAATAGTGTTTTTAAAATTGCTCGATAAGTATTTCTTGCCCTCTAATAAATGACATAAAACTTTTAATTGAAATACAATTAAAGTTAGCTACAGTAGCATAAAAAATATCGAAAGAGTTATAAAAAGTCACAATAGTGCTTTGTTAAGCAAAAAAGAAATCCTAAATGAAAAAACTACAAAAAGTTGTAATTGTAATTAAAAAAAATATTTGTCCAATCAGTGGAAGCAGTTTATCAAAAAATGTGGTATAAAAATGTGTGTTGTTTCCTCTTAGATTGTACCTAATAAACATTATATTGGCACTAAAAGTGTAAATTTGTACACAAAATATCCACTATTGTGTACAAATTTACAGTTTGTTATGACATTTGCGATTTCCCGTAATTTAATTTTTGGCTTAATTGAAGTTTTCTTATTTGATCTTTCATTTTTCTGATGAGTCTTAATTGATAAAACACTTTGTAAAATGAGAAAATTTTTTGTTAAGTGATCTTTTACAAATTTAATTTATAATTGCTCTGTTCATTTAAGAACATTGAGCACGCTATTTTGCAGAACTTATTTTAAAACTATTTAAATATATACATATATATATATATATATATATATATATATATATATATATATATATATATATATATATATATATATATATATATATATATATATATGTATATATATATATATATATATATATATATATATATATAAATATATATATATATATATATATATATATATATATATATATATATATATATATATATATATATATATATATATATATATATATATATATATATATATATATATATATGACCAAACTTGTGTATAGAATTGATGGTTTGAACAGTAAAAAATTATAAATTTGCTTTTAGATTTTTTTCTAGTTTTGTAAAATGTAAAAAAAACTATCCATATGTAATAAAAATATCAAATGTAAATCTTAACTATCTTTTGAGAGGATGGTTTATCAGTTGAGATTTATAATCCATTAAGAATTATTAGATTAGCTAAGTCACTTTAACGATGAAGTGAGATTGATAACGTTTTGAAAATAATTTGTTAAAAAATGAAACAAAAATAAAGATTACTGGAATCCTAGACATGTTATATCAGGAAATGTTATATCAGGAAAAAAAATTATGAAAAAAATGCTATATCAAATAGATTGTTTGCAAAAATGCTCAAAACCTATTAAAATACCCAGTTCAACAGTATATAAAAGTTTATGAAGCTCAACAAATCAACTCAATTTAGTATATTCCATAAAAATGTTAACTTGAATTTCAAATTTTTTAATTACCAACAATAGTTTTTAGAATATTTTCAAGTTATTACTGTACTTATAATCTATTTTTATATGAGCCAAGTTGAAATGATCCCTTCCGATCTTTGAATTTTCTCTCTCTATTCCTTTGAATGTTTTCTTTTTTCTGCAGAATTTTAAATATTTATTAATAATGTTGAGCGATTGCTGAGATTCAAAGCGTTTTACTTTATCATACTAGTTATACACTTATGACTTATGTTTTTTTTTTTTGAAATATTTTTTATTTTATAATATTTACTTATTACCAAAAAGTAATATTGCCCATATTTTTTTATCTCTGCTACATGTGCATAGACTATCGGATAAAATGTTAAAAAATAGTTGAAAATGAAAAGTAATAATTTCTTTTTAAACAGAGAAACTGTGAAAAACAAAAATATTTTATATTTTTGTTTTTCACAGTTTCTCTGTTTAAAAAGAGAAACTGTGAAAAACAAAAGAGGAAAATTAATCTATCATAATAACAGATCAGGGTTTTTTCTTATTAAAGTTTGCAAAAATATGATTAAAATAATTGTAGTTGCACAAATAGAAAAAATCTCTGTAAAAAAAATATGAAAAAGATATAAAAAGGAGAATAGTCATTTAAAGAGCAGTAAGTGGTTTTTTGGGCTGCGTCATCAAATAAGATCTCATTAATTTAATCTCTTATTCCCATTATTTTAAAGATTTTCATTAATTAAATATTTATATTTTCGTAAGTAAAAAAAGTTCAAGAATTATTTCCCGGAATTTAAACACTTCTTTGATTAAGTCAAGTAAATATCTTCTTAGTTTTGTTATTTTTTTAAGTAATAACATTTGTAAGTATCTTATGTGGATTGCCATGCAATATAATTTAAAGTTAATCTTTGTTCACAGCGGAGTTTGATTTAACGAAGTCAGATTTAATAACTTTTCACTTTGCCAAATCAAGCAAATATTTATGATAAATATTTGAAAGTTCCTCTGAGTATCACTGATACTCACAGAGTCCTTGTGGTACCCGAGTATCATTAATATTGATACTCGAATATCTTGTGGTACCGAATATCAGTGATACTCGGGTACCACAAAGACTCTGCGAATTGTCAAAACTGTTTTGCGCAGGAAACTAAAAGGGAAAGAAGTTGCATTACCTCCTTTGTTTGATTTTAACTCAATAAAAGTGAGACATGAAACGATAGACAGATTGTGTTGTTGTCTAATCTAGCAAATTGGTTGTTCAAAGCTACAAGAAAAACATCCTCTTGAGGAACAACCATCATTGAGAATACATTGAAGCACACGCCTCGAACTTTTAGAAAAATGCTTTCAACAAATCTTTTTAAATACTTTTTAGGGAAAACCTTTAATCTGTTGAAGCAAAATGTGCCTAGCAGTCAAACAAATTGCATTTTAAGTTATTTCCGATAAAGAATTATCAACGGAAAAAACTATTCAACTTGTTTAAGCATCCAGCAAGTCTCGACTTACATTTATTTCAGGTAAATATTTACAATTAAACAATTTTTACATATAGATCGGAAGAAAATCTTGAATATTAAGAAATGAAAAAACATAGATTTCAGATAGTACATTTTATAAAAATTTCTAATCTCTTTAAAAACAAATAACGTGAAAGTGAATTTTATTCTCTAAGTGAATTTGTCAGAGTAAATTTTTCATATATATTAAAAAAAAAGTTTAACTATTAACTAAATGAGACTAGATAGATTTCAGGAAGTATATTTTTTACAAATTACTAATCTCTTTACAAAGTTTTATACAGACTGACAAAACCAAGTTTATTACAAATATAAAATACTTATATTTTGGTTTAAGGTCAATGTAGTAACCAGGTACCATCAAGCGCTCCGAAATTGTCCACTCTAGCCTTTGTAAATGTATAATTAAATACAAAGCTGTCAACAAACGGATTAAAAAAACTTTTCAGAACTGTAAACCAAACAACAAGCAGCAAGACGGTTGATCCAAATTTTTACATGAGCTTTTTAAGAGCAAGTCAACACTTAAGTGATTTTTTCACCTGCTGTGACTTGAAAACCACATCCAGAAAAGGAGTTTCTAGTACAGTTGGTGTTGTTGCTAACTGCAAAGATTTATTATGCCTTGTGAATCATATTATAATATCGAAAAATGTGTGGTTGCTATTTTATTAGGCTAGCATATTATGGTGACAAATGATTTCTCATGTTTTGTCTAAGCGTTATCAATACTGTATTAATGGATGAAACCAGCTCACCGCCACAATAGCAACCTTTGACTCAAAGGACTGGCAAAGACACTGGAGTCGAGAGAAAATTCATGTTGTGGAATAAGAAACGCACTTTAATGTCAATCAAATCAAATGGTCACCTAAAAACGCAAATGAAGTGAAACTAAATTTGGTTTGTGATATGATAGATATCAAGTATAACTTCTGGCCTTCAAACTCAAACAAGTATGTATCCTGGCACATGGTGTGATGTCAAACCCATCTGTCATGCCATATCTGGAAAGTTGCGAACTCTGGATTTTGTCAATATTAAGTCTAAAGTTTTTCCAGCAATTTGATGAGTTGTTGCTAAACCTGTTCAGCAGTGTCATTTAAAATGTAATTGTTACCTGGCTTGACAATGTTATGAATTTGGAAATCATCCCACCAATGGAATTGCATCTTCTTTTAGAAGTTGTCAATCGTCTTTTCAAGATCCTTTAAACCGCTTGGGTAGAAACTATTAAATGGCAGGCTGTCTTCCTAGTCCCACTAAATATTACGGGGGCCAGTTTAAGGAAAATGAATGCAGGGTGTTTCTTTGAAATCTGGAAGCGCTGTAGCAACTTGCTGATAAAAAAACTATTTCCAAATTTTATTCACATCAATGAAGCATTCAAAAGTTTCAATTGAATTGTTGAGGCTTGCTTTGGATACATCCTTCAGCCGAATTTAGCTTAAAAAATGAAAAATTTCAAAAGGTGTTTCTTAATTATAACTATTGCATGCACTAACACTCAAATTTTACACTGTCTTCTGCAACATAAAAGATTTTATCAGTCACAAAGTATCTCCCTAAGGGCTCTATAGTAAACAAACTTTAGAAAATGCTTATGTTGATTTTTATCAACATTAATCAAAGTATAAGCAAAACAGTAAATAGCTTGAGTACAAAGATATATTTTTGCGCTACATTATTGACCTATACGGTAGGCATCTTTAATAAACTGCTATCATAGTTTGGGTAATTAGAGATTAAGAAGCAAAAATTTATACCTTACGGTTCATAATAAATCTTTTCACTTAAATCCTAAGGTGCTATTATTTTAAAAACTATGAATTTCGGTTTTACATTTAAAAATAATATTTTAAAGTATTTGCTCTAAAAGATTATACTGAGCTATTTATTAATAGGATTTTTGGGGAAAAAATCAATGAACATGACTTAAAATGCAATTAGATGCTATTTGATGGCAATAAAATGTCAATAATATAAATGTCAATATTATTTGACATTTATATTTGAGAAATCCAACAGTTTCACTACTTAATAAGTGGACATTAATTAGGTTGTTGTGTATTCTTTGCTTTATGGCACGGATTTTGTAAAAAAAATTTAGATCATTTTAACATAGCATGCTTGGTATGCGTGTTGTAAAGATGTATTATGTTGTATTATTTTTTAGAACTTTAAATCAACTTAAACATATTTCAAAATCGTTAAACTTTATTTTTGTGTTAATCCTTTTTATAGTTACTAAGTCTATTATTAGATTTAATATTCTTAAATTCTTTGTTTTTGTGTAGCAGACACCAAATTTTTGTATCAGAATATATAACTTAATTTTGACTTTGCAGAATATTTAATCAAAACAAGCTTACAAAAAAAAATGAAAATTAAAAATCTATCAAAAAGTATTGTTAACCGAAGATTAAGTTTTTCGCAAATTTCTTGAGTAATCTTTATAATCAAAATACTGAAATGTGCATAACTTTTAGTAGAACATTTCTTTTTCAATAAAATTTTCACCATTAAAATACTAATTCTAAGCTCTTCCCAATCTAATATAGTAGCTGAATATTTTAAAAGTTCAAAACTTGACACGCGTGCCTAAAATAAAGGTTACTGAACGCTTTTTTCACATCATGGTTATTTACATGCTTTAATTTTTACAGTTATGGTTTGGTATGTGTGTACCAAATTAAAACTGATTTTATATTTAATTATTATACATCATTGGAAATAGCCTAAATTAGTATGTCAAGGTAAAAATTTCATTAAAAAAGTATATTCTACAAAATGACATTTAATGTACATTTAAGTAACAAAATCTGGTTACAAAGATTCCTTAAGAAAACTGCAACTAATTTTATAACTTTATGCTCGACTAAAGTTTTTCTTGTTATGAAATGTATTGCAATTTGCGCAATACGTTGTTTTAGCTTATAATTGTGCCTTATTAAAACTTTAGTAGCTTTTCTGCTGCAAAAAATTAGACGTCTAATAAATATATTTTATATAAATTAGACCTCTAATAAATATATTTTATATAAATTAGACGTCTAATAAATATTATTTTAGAGTTAAATTTAGCATGCACATTTAAACAAGTTTTTGAAGCCGGTCAAATGTATTTAAAAGATGACGCAACATATCTTAAATAATAATTTATTTATGATCAACAACAAAGCTTTTTAGCGTAACTTTAATAATGCGGTAATAACTACAAAAAATAACAACACATGATGTTTATCTATTCTACTTTTTAAAAATATCTATGTCAAAGTTTTAAAAAATAACGCGACATATTATTTCCACATTAAAGCACAATATGTCAAAATGATCAATGTTTTTGTTTACAAAATCAGTGCTTATTTTTGAATGCAAAAATAGTTAACGATATATATGAACGTTATGTATGTTAAAGAAATTTAATTTCAATTCGTTTGTGTTTGGTCTTAAAACTGTTTATAAAGTTTGACAATAATCATCACTTTAAAAAAACGATAAAAAAGAAACTATTTTCAAAAAATCTTTTTTTAAAAAAGTTTTAGTCAGATATTTTAAGATCAAAGTCTTTTTTTTTAATAAAATAATTTTTTATTGCAATCCTTTAATATTTCAATATTTTTGGAATTCATATTTCTTACCTTATTTTATTATAAAAACCAAATTTCAGCCGGTTTTTGTCAAAAGGTAAGAAGTCAAGTTTTTTTATTAAAATGAGTTAGATTTGGTTTTGTATTGGTTGAGGATACGCGCAAAAGTTTGTGTTTACAGAAAGTTTATAACTTCAAAACGACACAATAATTTTAAAGACATCAAAGTTTTTATAAAAGGGGAATAACTCAATGTTTTATTTTTTGTTAAAAAGCCGTGAGTCATGCCGAAAGCCGAATGACACTCCTTTCTATCACAGTCATTCATTACATTATTCAATTAACGAACATCGTTTTTAGTGTATTAAAATGTTGTTTGAAGTGGAAGAGTTAATAAATGGAAGTCCTCGGAGAAGAAATTGTCGTAATGATGGTGATAAATCATAGTATAAATAAAATCAAAGAAGTTAGACTTAAGGGTAAGGCCTATATTAACCATTGCGATGTACAATTTCCATCTAAACATCCACATCTAATTGCAGATGAGTTAGAATATATATATTTTTTAAATCGCGATCCCAAATTTGACATTGTCTAATCTGCCTAACTGACATTTTAGTAATGTAAATTAAAAATGTAAGGATTATTTTGTTTATGATTGCTTTATTTATTCTATACAATATTGATAAATAAACATATTGTCTACATGCAATAGCATTGCAATGGTAAATTTGACATTGTAAAATTTTGATGTAGTCGATGTCTAACAAAGGCAACCAAGAAACAATGTTACCACAGAAATACAAAGAATGTATTTTTCAAGAATTATGTAACGGTGTGCACTGATCAAATAAGTATATGTTTCAACGCCTCATAAGCTATACTTTTATTTAGCAAGAAAAGGGTAAGAAAAATTAGACAAATAAAGCTCATAGAAAAAACTCCAGATGATGGGAGAGGTTTAAAAGAGGTTTCAAGGTATATTAGAACATATCAAATCATTTTTCTTAAAATGCTTAAATTGTAGTGCTTAAAAACGAAATATTAGTAGTTCCCAAATAAGGAGCAATAAGTTCTGGTTAGTTTTAAAGCATGATACATCTGATGCTGCTAAAGATGAAAAAAAAATGCTAAAGTTTTGGATTTGGAATTTGATTTCATAAGAGCAATATTCGTTCCAAAAATGCATAACACAACCCATTTAGCACACTTACAAATGGCCTATGTATGTTAAACAGTCCTAAACGTCAGGTATTTTTTACAATTCAATTACAACGTTAATCCAACCTCATTTATTTAGCAGTGATATCAAATAAAAGATTAATACCAACACAAATAAAAAGAGCTTCTGTACTTACATTTGTAATACGTATGTAAAAACATTGCAAAATGTTGATTGTTATACGATCTAAACCCAACATTTATCCAATGCATAAAATCCAACGTTGATTCAATGTATATTGATCAACGTTGGATTTTATTTTATATTTTTTAGTTTTTGTCTTTCTTACCTGACCGTTTTGTCGTCTTTCTTTATTCTATCTTTCCAACTTGCCTTCTTCTGACTTTCACTTTAATATCTTTTGTTCTTCTAAATTAACTTATCTCAGTCTGCGGAGGTGGGTTATGATACTGTTTTAGGAGTTTGAACCTCTCCTCTGTGGACCTTGGTATGTGGCCTCTGTATGGCGATTAGCCGGAGAAGTAAAAACCATAATACTAATCACCATTGGATAAATTTATGTGTTTGGCGTTACCTGGATCTAGAGTTTTAGTCCGGATATTTTATTTTCGAAAAATATAAAACACAACGTTGTTATAACGTAAAATTTAACTTTCCGCCAACGTAAGTACAACGTTGTGCCAACATATGCCAACTTAAAGTACAACGTTGTGCCAACGTAAAATACAACGTTGCGCTAACTTAAAATACAACATTGAACCAACGTAAAATTTTAAAATTTTAAAGAATAAAATATATATATTTATATTTTGGGAACTCCGTCGACATAATTAATTTAATTTTAACTTTCCTTTTGCTCTAAAAAAAAAAACATTGCAATTTTTGTTATTCAGTGTTATTTATATTTCAATTAAATGCATTTTTTATCTGGGGTTAGGCTAGAGGTTGCTAGCTAGGTGTTTTAAAATAGCAAATATCTTTTAAATATTTGCCTTTTCCACCCATAATAGGACTGTTTTAAAGAAGCGTAGTATAGGTGATAGGACTGTTTTAAGATAGCGAAGTGTAGTAATTGTTCTGATATTTGCTTATTGTATTTTTAGGATTTTACAAATATTTCCAGAAGTCACTAATATATTGTATTACAAAAGTTGCGAAGTCTTATTGCTTTATGTTTTTTGATTATGTTATTCACTACATGTTATTACTACTTAGTTGCTTGTCACATTACACTTGTTTAGATAAAAGTTGAGTTTTTAGAAAATATGTATATTTAGTTTAGAGTCTTTACTATTTTAATATATGTAATATTATCAGATCCAGCAGTGTTTTGTAAAGGATGGAATGCCATTTGGGTGATTTTTTGCATTACCAGAACGCGTTCCGTTTTTATTTAACAAAATTACTAATTTTGTTAATTTTTTGCAGTATGTTTAAAAGCAACATAATAACAAATTATTTTTAATTATGCTACAAAGTTAAACTTTCAAAAAAGTAAACTTCTTAAAAATAATTAATTGAATAATTATTTATCTACTACATGAATCAGGGATAGGGCTCAACTGATATCTTCAATTTAAGAATGCTTTTGAGTAATTGCAATTCCAATTTCCCGTTATTCATTTATTGAATAATATTTTTATAAGAGAATATTATTAAATATAATTTTAATAAAGAACTATAATTTCAGTGAAAAGCGATTCTGTATTGCTCAATACTTTGGATCACCTTCTAAATATCCAACAATTATGCCTTATCTTATGGAATTAAAAGAGCTTCCGGGTGTACATTTTCCTGCTCCCAATATTGTTTTTTGTAGTAATGTAGCACTAACTGGGCTATGCTACAGGTATAAATACACCAAAGATTTTGAAAAAATTACTGCAAAAGAATTAAACTGGACAACATTGGCAAAGTCAGTATATATTTCAGGTAATTTGTTATTTACTGATTATATGTAATCTACCACACCTTTGCCTCTCTCTCTCTCTCTCTCTCTCTCTCTCTCTCTCTCTCTCTCTCTCTCTCTCTCTCTATATATATATATATATATATATATATATATATATATTTACATTTTTATCTCTCCCATTATATTTATTTATATATATATATAAATATATATACATATTTATATATATAAATATATATAAATGCATATATTTATATAAATATATATATATTTTATATATATATATATATGTTTGTCTCTCACATTATATATATATATATATATATATATATATATATATATATATATATATATATATATATATATATATATATATATATATATATATGTATATATATATATATATATATAAATCTTAAAATGTGTTCTACAAAAAATATATATATATATATATTTATATATATATATATATATATATATATATATATATATATATATATATATATATATATATATATATATATATATATATATATATATATATATATATATATTTATACATATATATATATATATATATATATATATATATATATATATATATATATATATATATATATATATATATATATATAAAAAATCTTAAAATGTGGTCTACAAAATATTGTGCTTATTGTTGTTAGTATTTCCGTAATTATGAGAAATATATTGCTGTCTATTTGACAGGTAGCTTTTAAACCATTTAAGGTTTTAGTGTTTATTACCGTAGTTTTTTAATTAGTTTAATAAAATATAATGATTTACAGTGTCAAAAGACTTGCTGAGATCAATAAAATTGCCTAAATTATATTTGTTTTCATCAAACGATTTAAGAATATCACGTACAAGATGAACAATTGCCTTATCAATAAAGTGACCTGTTTTAAATCCAAATTGTTTATTATAAAAAATGTTAATAATATCTAAGAAATAGAACAGTTTTTTATACATAATATGTTGCAATATTTTTGCGAAGCATGGTAGTATCGAAATAGGTCTATACTTTGCCATACAAGCTGCATCACCAGACTTTAGAACTGGTATACCCTTGCAACTTTTAGTTTATCAGGAAAGATTCCTTGTTCAGAAAAATGACTGAACATGTGCAAAAGCGGATTTTTTAAATAAAATATTGATTTAATTATTATATTGCTACTAACATCATCAATTCCATTATCTTTATATGATTTAATTAGATTTACAGCATCAAGTAGTTTTTTTTCAGATAAGTTATTATTTGCCATAATATTATTATAAGTTAAGTATGATTCAAATTCTATGGAAATGGAGATTTTTTTGTTGTGAAAGGCATAAAACTAAACTAGACTTATTGGAAACAGTCAAAATATTTACAACAAGCTTTGGTAGTTGCTGCCAATTTGGTCAAACAGTTAAAACTAGTTATAATAAATGCAACTATACAAGTATATATATATATATATATATATATATATATATATATATATATATATATATATATATATATATACATATATATATATATATATATATATATATATATATATATATATATATATATATATATATATATATATACAGTACTGGACAAAACATTTGCAACCAACATCGAACAATGCTAAAAAATGTTCCTTATTTTACATGTCTTAAAAACGAAACGAACTATACTACCACAGCAAACAGTTCAGGAGTCTGGAGCATAGCATGCCGTGACATGAGCAATCAGCTGACAGGTGACAGTACACAGGCAGAATTTCGTTGACAAGTGCCATTTTGCAGCGGACAAAACAAGTGCAACTTATTTGATTAGATTCATTTTCTTAAGTCTGGTCTGTGTCAACGTCACGGAAGTTTTTTAATTAACGAAGGAAGTATCCAGAAGTTTCCAGAAGTTTCCAGAAGCATGCAGAATCCTTCAGAAGTTTCCGTAAGAAGCATCTGGATGCATCCAGTAGCATCCAGAAAAATCCAGAAACATTCAGAAGCATCCAGACGCATCCATTTGCTTGCAGAAGCATCGAATAGATGCATCTAGAATCTTCTAGAACAGGATCACACAGGTTCTTTTTACTATATAAGAGACATGTAAATCGACATGTAATTTAGTCAATATATGGAAGTCAATCAGTCAGTATTATCAAGACAGTTTATCGAAGTGAGTTTTATCAAAGTGTTTTATCGAAGAACATCAATACAAGAAGTAAAATACAACAAGTGTTTCATTACATCAATACAGTCCACATCCAACCAAGACGTTGTGTTCCACAGAGCATTATCGTATCATCACAAGGTAAATGTAACATGGTAAGCCTTGAGAAGCGTGATTATTTATTTTTATTATTTTTATGACTTCAAGTGCAAAAATGGCTGCCGACAGTCTTGGATTGGAACTAAGAAAGAAACTTATTGGCGATTACGTAAGTGGAATGTCACAAAAAAGTATTTGTGATAAATATCGCGTGAAAAAATGGACCGTATCAAGACTATGTTCCAAATATCGTTCTACGAGGATGTTGGCAACAGATAACAACGGTGGAAGACCGCGTTCCACCACTTCTAAAAAGAATTCTATGATCGTAAGATCCGTCAGGAAGGATCCCTGGATATCATCAGTCGAGATACAAAAGCAATTGGAGCTGCCTGTATCAGACCGAACAATCAGATGGCGTGCCGTTGAAGCCGGATTTTTTTCTCGACGCCCTGCGAAGAAACAGCTGATTTCACTAAAAAACCAGAAAAAAAGACTCCTGTTTGCTACATCTCATATTGAATGGAATGTGCAGAAATGGCGAACTGTCCTGTTGAGTGATAAATCGAAGTTCAACATCATTGGGAGCGATGGCATTTGCCGTGTAAAACGACCAGCCGGAAAACGCCTCGATTTACGTTACTGCCATACAACCGTAAAAGTTGGTGGAGGCAATGTAATGGTCTATGGTTGTTTTTCTGCTAACGGTCTAGGTCCAATACATCGAAACGATGGAATAATGGACCGTTTCATGTATAAAATTATACTGAAATATGTTATGTTATCTCATGCTGAATGGAATATCCCAATAAAGAGGGTTTTTCAGCAAGAAAACGACCCGAAACACACTGCAAAAGTTGTCAAGCAGTGGTTTCAAGACAACCACCCATCGTTGATGGATTGGCCCCCTCAATCTCCGGATCTCAACCCTAGCGAGAACCTGTGGGAGATCGTCACTCGCAGAATTAATCGTAAAGGTGTTCGTAATAAGGATCAACTTTTTGAACAAACCCAAAAGGCCTGGGCAGCGTTTCCACAAAGTTTTACTTGATCGAATCTATGCCTCGAAGATGCAAGGCTTTGATCGACAAAAAAAGATTCGCAACGAAATATTGATAGCGAAAATCAGCTTGGTCAACATTTTGTCGAGTTGCACTTGTTCTCTCCAGAGGGAAATTAATTTTTTTTAATACTTTTGAATAATTTAGTAATTTTCGTGTACAAATAATGAACTTTGTGATGATAAAACTTGAAGAACTTTGTCTCTAAACAGTTACATAGTTATTTCTCTAAACTGAAAAATGCAGCACTTTTATATAAAGAAACTAAATAGGCATTATTTGGTTGCACTCGTATAGTTGCATAGTTGACACATAGTGAATGATTGCATTTATTTTAATTGGTTTTGAACTGTTTTGCCGAATTGGCAGCAACTACCGAAGCTTGTCTTAAATTTTTTGACTGTTTTTAATGAGTCTATTTAGTTTTATGCCTGCCACAACAAAAAAACTTGCACTTTATTAGAATTTGCTTGCATGAACACGTTTTCGACTAATTCGGCGATTCCTTTGTACAATATCGACTTTTTAATTATTTTTTAAAATTGATTAGGTTTTCTCTTGATCTACATTTAGCAAATAAGCTGAGACTAATATTTGCCAGTTGTGACAAGTAGTTAATTTTATGCACATTGGGAATAATTTTTGTTGCTTAACGTTAAACTTATTCTTTTTTAAACTAGAGCATAATAATCCATAATCTGCCGTACGTACGCTGTATAGAGTAATACGATTATACACCGATTATATTTTTTTAAAGTTCTTTTAAGTATTCCAATACAGAGTTGGCTCAGGAATAGAGTTGCTTTGTGTAAATGTTTTATAAGGATCTGCTTCATCCAATGTATTATTAATATCTTTTAAACATAGTTTAATTCTCACAACATTATTGTATAAATCTTAATATTTTTTATTTTTTAAGTTCTTTTATGTTCTAGGTTTCAATTTTAATAATATTTAACTAGTTTTTCTTTTGAAACAGCTTGCAAATAATCGCAAACTATTACTTTTAAACCTACATTTTGTATTAATTCCTGAACTAGTTTTTTCTGAGATTTAACCACAAATTCATTCTATTCAGAGTCGGTATACATTTACTACAATAATTTGTTTCAATAGATATTCTTTCACTTTTTATTTTGGCAATAAACAAGGTTGAAAGCAACTAATAATAACTGTGGAGTTACTTAAAAACAAAGTACAATTTTAAAGAGCATAAGACATGGAACACTGTTGACATGCTTGGGGTGGTTCCTCTAATGACGCTCTTTCTCAAGTATACAACGTCCAATAGCGTGTTATTAATATAGTTGGACCTGTTCTATCTGCCAAGCTTGAACCACTTTCTCATCGTTGTAAGGTCGCACTTATTTTTCTTTTCTACATTTATTATCACGGTTGTTGCTCTAAATAGCTATCATCTCTAGTTCCTTCAACCAAAACTCATTATTATTTGACTCATCGATCTGCTAAGTTGTATCCTTTCACTTTTTCACAAAAATAAATAAATAAAAAAACAAAAAAAAAACAAAAATTTATATGTATTATAAATATTTTATTATATTTGTATTTGGTTTATATTTTGTTATATTTTGTCAACGACAAAAATGGGGCAAGATGATAAGACTATTGTCTTCTACTTGCTCTAGTCATATATTTCACGGTAAAATGTTGTACAAACTTATATTAATAATGACGAATATATATAAACTCAACTCAACACTTTATCTGTCTTTCCTGCTATAAAACTTTTTATTGATCTAATTTCTTTTCTTGCACATCAATACTTTGGAACTGTCTACCTTCTTTATGTTTTCCTGACTTATACAAACTGCAACTTTTCAAGACCTCTTGCAACCGCTTCCTTTTTCTGTGACACTATTTTTAATAATCTAGTCCCGACTTAATAGTGCTTGCTTGCAGCCTTGTTTGAGGGGGTCGGTTTCCGACTAGCCCTTCGTTGGTAACCTCAGCGATCCTCTTTTGGTGCTTTCCATTTCGAAAGTCTGTTTTATTATATTCCCGAATGTTGTTGAACGTTCTCCTGGCTATTTTTTGGTAATCTTGCCTACTGAAGGTATTAGCCGATTAGGTGGTTCGAGTGAATTTACGCCTTTTTAGTTTATTGTACATTGCTAAAATTAATCCGGCAATTATATGTTATTTCAAGCCTTTTAAAAGTAGTTTAACTAAATTTAGATTTAAACCTTGAAGTTTGCAAACTTAAATTTATCTACCTAAAAAATCACATTATTGTTTTTGTCGTGCATCGGGGAACTAAGAGACAAAGTATTTTATTTTTCCGTACATCAGAGACCTAAGAGACAAATATGAACTTCCGTAGTATTGTCTATTTTGAATCTCGCGATACTCTTTCCCATTACTAATTTTGGAAGTTAAAATATGTTTTTCATTTTTTTATTTTGTATGCTCTACGAACACAAAAAAATTACTAACCAATCACCTTAACATTCATCTTCCAATCAGATAACACTTTCTCTAACCAATAGCATAACTATTTACTAAAGTTTAGCTTGAAGGACTTTTTTTTTTCATTGATTAACCGCAGAATTTGTCATACAACACCTGTGTACAATTTTACAATTTACATGCGCTTAATAAACTGCACATTAACATTGCGCAAAATATCCTTCATAAGACTTATTTTTATTCAACATCAAATCATGGTTAGACTTTTTTCTTAAAAATTTTTTATTTTATTGTGTGTTTGTTTCCCTAAAATTCGTACTTTGGTACTTAGGAATAATGTCACTTTTATGTTTTTATCTCCTAATGTTTGTTCTAGCTCAACGTGTTTTAATAACTTTCTTAAAAGTATATCAGCGTGTTTTGTTTAAAATGGAACAAGAGTATTTGGCTGAGCAGTAGTATGTAATCTCAAATGTTGCAACATAAGAAGGCTTTGACGCAGACGTAGAAGTGGGTTTTACTTGCTAGCTTTGAGGATAATACCCCAAGGTTTTTATGAATGAGTATTAAAACATTCAAAACCTCATTTACCAGAGTATCGAATACTTTTAAGGATCAATACTATATACCTTTTTTTGACAAGAATATGGTATTATAGAACATTATTTTCCATTTTATTTTAACGCTGATATATTTTTATTCTCTTTCTTTAAGTATTTATGCGCGCGCTTCCCTTTTATATTATAATTTTTTTTTTGTTGTTTGTTGTAATACTTCTGCTTTATAGCTGTACTTTATGTCTAATGAATTGAATAATTTTGTTATATTATGTTAATTGGTTTATCAAATTATGCATACCACAACAATGGCAATGGTTAATAATTGTTTTGATTTTTTTAATATGCTATTGTATATTTATATTATAAAATATTAGAAATTTAATTAGATGTTTTCTATTTTTTATCTGAGGCTGAAGGGCTCGGGTTGTATAAAAATAAACAGACTTATTGTGTTTGCTGCTCTTTGAGAATATAAACTCAATGCAAAACGAATATTTCCACTATAAAGGTGCATGTTTTTATGAAACAAATTCACTAAAACGATCTACTCCACTAAACGGTAAGTATTATAATTGAATCTGTACTAAGGTAATTAAAACTGTAATTAAGTAAAATTAAAAACAATTTCTAATATAATTAAATACTTCTTTTCTCTCAGGCATTTGGGGATAAATATGTTTCACTTGTTACTATACTTCCTTGTTCTAGTTGCGAACATAATAACATTGGAACTGATTAAGACGGAGAATCAAACTATTTACGAACACACAGATTAATACAAATAAAGACATTAAATGACACAAAAACTTTCACATTTTATAATAACTTAATAGCTTCTAATGCAAAACAAGAGCAGAATGACACTAGGTTGATGGAACTAGGTATGAAAGCTCGTATTAGCAGCGACTACAATGGAATTTGTAGAAAAGAAAATTAGATGTGATCTCGCGACTTTTTGAAAATGGCTCAAGCTTGGCACGTCGACTCTGTGTTTAAGCAGGTCCAACTACATTTTTCGGCAAACTTAGCATTATCATATTTAACATATTCGGTCAAATTACACTTACATTTCACTTTTGGATTTTTTTCAGAAGAAAAAGAGTATCAATAAAAGTAAATAGAGGTAACGTATGAAAACAGGAGTATAAAAATAATGGGCACAATAAAAAGAAGCGAGTTTAGCAGATTCTAACTTTGCAATGGATTCCAAATAAAGTTCTCCATGTGTTTCAGTAATTAACTGAGTTTTTTGGAGTTAATTTCACATGCACCTGGAAGCCTCATATTGATGCTGAGGAAAAATCAGTGTTTAGTTCGGCTTGTCCTTAGCAATCGAATAGTGAAGACGATAATCAATGTTGATTTGTCTACAAATACAGACACTTTAGACGTAAGAAAATCAGGAAGGCCATCAATGTAGATAAGAAACAAAACAGGTTTAAGAACAAAATCTTGCTTTACCCCAGAAGTTACGGGAATCATAAAAGAATGTTGACCTATGACGAATACTTTAATGCTGCGACCACATAAAAATGATTAACTTGGTCTAATCGCTTCTAAGGTCATTAACGTTCAGAGTTGCCAGTCACATAAAATATTTCTTTTATTCAGATGATCTCTCTAACACCAATATTTGTATAATAAAAGTATTTTCTACCAATAAAGTAAATGACTTTTTGTAAAAAAAAATTGGTTTCGGTCAGATAAATACTATGATTGTTGCACAGGTGACACTTTACAGAAGCTATCCGTCCACACAAACAATCCACTGTTGCAGCATTGTGAGTAGACTTCAGAGGTATAAGAAATTCTTTTAAATTTTGTTTAGCACACAAAAAATGATTACAACAAAACTTTAAAATGAATGACAATGAGTTACTAACTTTCAATTTTAGAAACAAATACATTGGGTCTGATAAGAGCACAAATGCAGATATTAATTATTTTAATGACTTAAAATTAGTTTGTTTTTATTATTACGCTAGTGAGTTAAAAGAATTTCTTTTTTTCTTAAAATGGCGATGAAATCAAAAAATTCAGTGACCACATAAATCTAAGAAGTATAAACAAATATTTTGAAATTCTTTGACCGATTATAATTGTTAAACTGGAAGCATGTAAATTTTAATAAAGCGACAATTTAATCTATAATAAGTTCTTTAATACATTCCTCTCAGTGTACGATGCAAGCTTTCCCGTCTCCGAAATAACCTTAAAACCAAAAACCTTAAATAATCCTTGGATTACCAAGGGTCTAAAAAAATCTTCTAAATTAAAATTGTATATAAAATATCTAAAAACAAAATCTCATGCCAATATACACATATATAAACACTACAAAACCCTGTTTGAAAAACTCATAAAAACCTGAAAAAAAATTATTACTTTAATGTAATTGCTAAATATAAAAATAACTCAAAACAAATATGGAAAATATTAAAAGATATAACGGGGAAACAGAAAACTTGCTCAAATTTCCTTCCCAAATTGATTCAAATAAACAATGTATGTAAATGTGAAATTTAGAAATAGCGAAAGAATTTAATAAATACTCAACTGATATTGGAAGTAGGCTGGCTAATAGGATTTCAACTACAAATATTTCCTTTAATAATGTTTTGACAACTTTAAAAAATTTACTTTCTCCCCAGAGAAAAATCAAACGTCAATAATTTATTTAATACGTTTTCAAAAATATTTGAAAAGATATACAAGTTCCTGATTTCAAATAACTTCCCATGTAAAAATCAATTTGGATTTAAAAAAAATAGTTCAACTGAACAAGCCATTACTCAGTTTACACGCGAAGTCTCAAATATTTTTGCTAAATCACATTTTACACTTGATGTTTATGTGGATTTATCAAAAACTTTTGATACAGTCAGTCATGATATCTTAGTTAAAAAACTTGAGTTCTACAGAATAACTGGTAAATTAATCGAAAATGGTTTAAAACTTAATGTCAAATAGAAGGCAATTTGTGTACCACGGAGAAGAGTTGCTACCTATTGATCTTCAAAATAAAACATTAGTGAAAATAAAATGTGGTGTTCTACAGGGTTCTATACTTAATCCACTTCTCTTTTTAGTATTCATCAACGATATAAATAAGGCCTCGAACCTTATGAGCATCATGTTTGCAGACAACACCATTTTATTTTTATCAAGCAAAGACATTGACAAATTTTTTTTAAATATGGATAAAGATCTTATACAAGTTTCGTCTTGATTTAAATGCAATAAACTAACCTTAAATACTGATAAAACAAAGTGGATCCTTTTCCGCTTAAGATAGAAATGTATGCAAAATAATAACTATTTAAAAGATCACTTTTGTAAAACAAAATTTAATCAATATTGTATAGATTATCAAGCACCTTATCTCTGAAACAAAAATGTCCATCCTAATTTAGATTTATCTCATTTTCTGTTTTTTAAAAAAAGCTAAAGAATATTTTTTTTCAACGGATAATATATTGAAACATTTTTTGAACATTATTTTAACCATTTGTTTTTCAAAAAGTTTTGGATTGTAATTTTGTTTTAGACTACTTGTATTATTTTATACTATATATATATTGTAATATTACATGGTTCTGACGACAAGATCGAATATAATCTTTTTCCAGATACCAAGTTTATATGTCTATATTATACGACATGAAAATAATGTAAAAAAAAAATAGGCCCAAATTCTAACCAAAGTCTGTCAACTTATTTTTACCAATTTTTTGATTGTAAATACATCACAGGAACAATCAATTTTGAAGACCTAATTCATATGCAACAAGACCAAAATTATATGCAAATTTATTGCGAAGAGTGACATTTATAAGCTTTTTAATGTCGTTTATTTACCAACTGTCGTGATAAACTCTTGATTGCATTTTTTTAAAACAGAAATTTCGATTATTATATTTATAAATATATATATATATATATATATATATATATATATATATATATATATATATATATATATATATATATATATATATTTACATATATATATATACATTTATATATATATACATATATATATATATATATACATATATATATATATATATATATATATATATATATATATATATATATATATACATGTGTATATCTACATATATACATATATATATATATATATATATATATATATATATATATAAACATATATGCATACATATATATATATGTATATATATATATATATATATATATATATATAATATATATATATATATAAACATATATATATATAAATATGTATATATATATATATATTTATATATATATATATATATATATATATATATATATACATATATATATATATATATATATATATATATATATATATATATATATATATATATATATATATACATACTTATATGTATATATATATATATATATATATATATATATATATATATATATATGTTTATATATATATATAAATACGAAGTTGGTAACGAGTATTTTTTTTATAAGTAAAAAAATCAGTAAATGGAGGAGGTAAGGTTTTATGTTGCTGTTTCCAAACAAATAAACAGTTGGAGTTGTTGAATAAGGTCTTTCAACTTAAGTATCTTTGATATGTAGTAGAGAATAATTGGGTCTGAGTTAAAATGCTGAAAATAGATTATTTTTAGGGCTTTATTTTGGAGGTGAGATAATCTTTTAAGTGTTAGAGATTGGGTTTGTTCCCATATTTGACAAGCGTATCTAAGATGAGACACAAAAACCACATGATATATGTTAAGAAGCGTTTCAAGATTAAGATAATGTTGAACTTTGGCCAACATACCGTTGGACCTGCTTAGTTTCAGTGCTAGGTCTTGAAGATGGGATGCAAAACTTAAACTAGAATCAATTTTGATACCAAGATACTTGTAAAATTCACAGTATCTATTTTTTGACCACTTAATCTGAAATTCAGGTGCTTTTTAATTTTTGTTTGATTTGATTTAAAGATAATAATTTCAGTTTTTTTAGAATTAAGTGATAATTTATTAGATAGAAGCCACTGGAAAAGATTCGCTAAGTCATGGTTTATATTTTTGTTTATCTTTTTAAGTGATTTGTTTATTAAAAGCAGATTGGTGTCATCAGCAAAGTGGTATTCAGTGGAAAACTTCAGAGAGGTATTAAGATCATTAATAAAGAGAAGGAAAAGTAATGGTCCTAATACAGAGCCTTGTTGGACACCATTTGTTGATTTTATTAATTCAGATTCTATCCCATTAATAGAAACAAATTGTGTTCTATTTTGAAGGTAAGAAGAAAACATTGGAGTGTTGTGCCTCTAATACCATAGTACTCCAACTTTCTGATAAGAATGGAATGATCAACTGTATCAAAGGCTTTCTGGAGATCAACAAAAACACCACATGCAAACAATTTATTTTCCAAAGCAATTTTTTCAGTTATATCAATTAGTGCATGAGTTGTTGAATGAAGTTTCTAAATCCATACTGATTTTTATAAAGACAATTGAATTTCTTCAGAAAGTTGTAGACTCTGTTTTGCATAGCTTTCTCAGATAGTTTGCTTATATTTGAGAGAAGAGAGATTGGTGATAATTAGAGTAATCCAGTAATCCAGAGAACCTTTTTTATGTATTGGTGTCACTTTAGCTATCTTAAGGAGATCTGGGAAAATTCCATTTCTAAATGAGTTATTCATAACTATGGATAGTGGCTTTGAGATAATGTTTGGAATAAGCTTAAGAATAAATGTGGGAAGGCTGTTTGGGCCCAGACTTTTTTTGTTTTGAAGTTTCATAATGAGACTCGATACCTCAACTTCAGTCACTGGCTTAAAGAAAAAAGAACTTTCATTAAGATTTTTTAGAAAGTCTCTAAAATCATATTTAGGGATAATTTTTTTGTTTATTAGATTCTCTTGGATAGTAGCATAGTAATTCTTAAAAATATTAGCAATTGTGGTTGGATCAGAGATGACTTTATCATTTATTTTGAGGTTGAAAGAGTTATTGTATATAGTAGGTCTGATGTTGATAATTTCATTTATTCCTTTCCAAGTTCTCTTAATGCTGTTTAGGTTGTTGTTGAAAAAGGAAATGTATTACATTTTTTTGGATTGTTTAAGTAAGTTGCTTGTTTTATTTCCATATAACCTAAATTTTTCAAAGAGCAGATTACTTGTATTAGTATTGTTTGATTTAACAAATTTTTTATAAATGAAATTTTTGGTTGAGATGGATTTAAGAATACCAGCGGTTATCCATGGTTAAGATTTAAGTTTAATTTGTTTTTTTGTTAAAACTTTGTATGGAGCATGCCTGTCTAGAACTTTTTCAAATGTATTTAAAAAACTTATCATTGTTTTATTTATATCGACGTCTTTTATTTGCACCTCCCAGTTTATACTAGATATATCTAGTATAAACTGGGAGGTTAATAACTGGGAGGTTATAAACGTTTTTAAAGCATCTTCTAGAGATTTTTATATTCTTTTTTTTTGGTGTAATACCAAGAATACAGAGAAACTGGGCCATGTGGTCTGAAATAGAAACTGTTAGATTGCGAGAGATTGTTTCAGGAGAATAGGAGTTTATAAAAATATTATCAATGAGAGTTTTGGTTTTTGAGATTATACGTGTTGGAAGTATAATGGATGGAAGAAGCGAGCAAGAGCATAATGTTTGGAGATAATTAGAAACAATAGGAGATTCTCTATAATTAATTAAGTCCATGTTGAAATCACCCATTAATATAATGTTGTTTTTTTTCTCAAGTAAAGGTGTTAAATGGTTTGCAATAAATTGTTTTGGATTTAAAGTTGGATGACAATATATGCAGCCAATTAAAGTATTGGTTTTATGAGGGTTGATAGTTTCAACGAAAACTGATTCAAGAAATTTTGAGGCATAGATTGTAAGATCATCACGAACTACATAGTTAAGATTAGAGCTTAGATAAAGAAGAGCCCCACCTTTTTTTGACTCAGTAGGGCAATGTTCAGTGTTAAATCCATTAATGGTAATATCAGTTATACTTTTATATATAAGTGTTAAATCCATTAATGGTAATATCAGTTATACTTTTATATATAAATTTGATTCAGTAATTCCTATCACCATAGGGAAAGTGTTAAGAGTGCCAATTAGGCTACGGAGATCGTCGATATGTTGTGGCAAGGAAGCAATATTGAGATGGAGATATATAGCAGTATCAGGATTTAAAGAATTATTGAAATCAGTAACATCAAGATATTTACAATTAATAGTTGGATTATATACATTATTCATATCTCTATATAGACTTTTTAGGTGAGCAGGAGATTCAAGAGATTTTAATAGCTTTAATGGAAGATTCTTGCATGAAAGTGTAAGTTTAAGTTCATGATCGGAAAGGGTACTAAATGGCATTTTTGGAAATACAGTCAGAGCAATACCATTCTAAAGAATCATTGGAGATAATGTTATATGTATGCTTATTGATTAGATTGCACTTTGTGTGAATCCAAGAAAAGCAGCAGTCACATTGGATGGCTCTATGGTTTTTAGATACATTTTTTTTGCAAAGTTTGCAGGATTGTTTTAATATCATATTTCATAAATTAATATTTTTGAATTACATATAAGTCTATTAGAAGTTTCTAAGCATATAGAGATAATGCAAACAAAATGATAGAGCAACAAATTAAAATGATAAAGCAAAACTGAAATGATAATGTATAGGATTTAATGGATTAGGTTTGTAGTTGTAAATCAATTTTTATGTGTAAGATATTTTTAATGTATATAGTATGTATATATACAAGCTTTTCATAATAATATTTTAAACAAAGTTAAAAAGAGAAACTTTATATTATAGTCATAACTGAAAATATAAGTTTAGATAACTAAATATTTTGTTTTTAAGTATATAGGGGTAATTAAGCAATAAACAGTACATATAAATTTATAATATGAAATATAATTTTATGATATTGGTAAATACACTAATACTATTTAGTAATAATGAGCATTGTATATTTCAAGTATAAGACTATATAAGAAAAAAGCTATATAAGTACACAAACTTATAATATAGATGGAATATAAATTTATTAGAATAAAGCTACTATATAAATTAATATAGAGTTTACACTAATAAATTAATATAGAATATAGCAAGCACAATATGTTCACTATTCACATGTACATATATACATATACACGCACATATAAATACACATATACATATATCAGTTACACTATATATATATGCTAATTAACAATATGCTATAGAAATTGTGTGAATAGTAAAGATAAGCAACAAATTTAACTTTTGTTTTACTTTTATATTGTTAACAAGAGTTAGTATAGTCTTATATAAGAAAGCTTGCTGTTTTGAACATAGATCAGGTGTACCAGCATATCGTTTTATGCAATACAATAATCAATGCATTTACTCTTCTGTTAGTAGTAGCAATAATAATTAAAATTAAGAAAAATTAAAAAAAAAAAAAAAATTTCTGGTCTTGTTAGTATTTAACAATCTTGCAAATGTGAACATAGACCAGTTGGGTCAGAAGATTGAAAACCTTTGTATGTTTATGTTAGATTCAATGTAACGCCAGTTCAAATAATGTGAAGCACCCTGTAGCCTTGTTTCAACAAATTTCGATTTTATAACAATATCTGCTATAGCCGTTAGTATAAAGGTAATCCAAACAACTACAAATTATAAAACTCCAAAATAAGTAGACGCCATTTTTAGTCGGTTTATCATAAAAAACGACCGTGTTAGCATGACTAAGAGGCTTGGTGATCAATAAAAACCATATTTGGTGATCAATTAAAAACCAATATTACTGAGACACGAATCAATGTCTATTAATTAAAAGATAAAAGTAAAAATATATTTTTTGATTTTGCTGAGATCTTGAGGTTCCTCTTTGGAATTTAAATTCTTGACAGGTCCTAATATTTTTGAATTTTGTTTTTTCTAAACCATATCAACCTTGGACTCAAAAAAAGCAGAAAAAAATGCTTGTTTCATAAATAATAATTTTATTGGAAAAATTTTTAGCTAAAAAAATACTTGCAAAAATATATCTTAAAACCCCCGTTTTGTTGAGGACGGGGGTTTTTAATGAAAAAAACAACTCTACTTTTTTAATTTTAATTTTTTAATAAAAACAAATATTATTTTCAAAATCAGCATATTATTTTGCTTCTTTTAAGTATCAAGTTGATATAGTTTAGTAAAAAAAATTTAAACAATATTAGGACCCATCAAAAATTTAGAATCCAAAGAGGAACCTCAAGAACTTATCTAAACTAAAAAAAAAAAGAGTAAGGTTCTTTTTTCACCAAAAGATATTGATTTGCTGCTCAGGCAAATTAAATTTCAAAAATTTTCAAAATCGCTCCACCCTAATATATATATATATATATATATATATATATATATATATATATATATATATATATTATATATATATATATATATATATATATATATATATATATATATATATTTATTTATATATTTATATATATATATATATATATATATATATATATATATATATTATATATATATATATATATATATATACATATATATATATATATATATATATATATATATATATATATATATATATATATATATATATATATATATATAAAGATTTTTTAGATATATATATAAAGATACTTTTTTTTAGATATATATATATAAAGATACTTTTTTACTTTTTTAGATAAAGTAATGTTAAGAGAACATGGTGATGATGGTAAGTCACAACCATAACATATTTTAAAACATATTTACGATAAACGTAAATACATACACTATAAATTAGTTTATTTTTTTATGAATTATAATTATACACTTTTTACCTTTATTCAAAAAAAGTATATTCTTTCATTTTTTATTCTAATATACCATACTAGTGTGTGTTGCACTACTTTTTTTCTTGCGAATTGAAAACCCTCTTGTATAAAAGTTGCATTAATATATTATTTTACTAAAAGAAAGCGTAGATGAAAAATCTGAAATAATTAAACAACAAAGATTGGTGATTTAGGACTCACTTAAAATTGCGAAAAACTTATTACAAGATTATCAAGTTTTTGTTTGTGGTTGTCGGCTTAAACTTTTCTATTAGCGCTTTTATAAAGTTATCTTATTTTTATAAAAAAAAAAATTATGCTAACTGCTTTTGTTACTTGTTTAACTCGTCTTTTAATTGACAGCCCATTACAAGATCAATTTAGAACATTCATTGACTGAAATATTATCAGTTTTATTTCTTCTGTTGTCAGATCACAAGTAACAATGGGCTTGAAGTAGATAGTCTAGTCGAATATCTATATAAACGTTGTTGCATCAGGTTTTTATTTTAATTAATTTTTTTATTAAACTGCTAGCTAATTACCGATAAAGTAACTTCTAATTTATAAAAATTTACTCATTAAAAACATATTTCAACAGTAGACAATCTGAAATTATAGCATAGAATATCACAGTAAAGCTACAGAAATGAAATTGCAATATTAAAATAAGATATCTAAATTATAAAATCATCATGTAATAACAGATAAATCTACCAACTATGGATGACAAAAACTAAAGACATAAAATATATAACATCTACATAAGGGATATATAAAGAAAAAAATTTAAAGATCGGAAGCAATAAAAGTTGTTAACTGTAAGAACATATTTTAGGAGATGCAGTTACTGAATAGATAAATTAACAAACTTAAATCAAATGGACTCTAAAATTTTTTCTTTAAAATTTTTATTGTAATGCATTTAAATGCAACATACCTGGCAGTTTCTTCTGAACAAAAAAAATTATTTTTCAATATACGGCTTAAGTAACTGTACAGTTTCATAACATTAAAACATTGTGACTGATACAAAACACTACTCTGGTAGCTTCTGCGCAACAAAAAAAATTGTATTTTAATATACGGATCAAGTAACAGGACAATTACATTTACTTCAATAATTATAACATTAAAAAATTATGATAAAAGCAAAACACTATACTAAAACTTGAAGCCAAATTCAAAATTAATTTACCATTGGCACCAACATATAAAATACGAATAAATATTAAAAACATTTTTAAATAATTTTAAGCAAAGTTGTTTAAATACATAAAAAAGTAAGTATTCATTTTATAATCAAGTAAATAAATTTAAAAAAACTAATCCTGTTTCTTTACTTATCACCACTAAACAAAAACACTAAATTAAGCATATAGAGTTCTTTAAACCATGAAATAAGAAAAGATAACATGGCCTACATAAATCAATAAAAAAAATTAATGGCGATGTAACTATAAAATACTGTTTTTAATAATATTGGGAAGATGTTGCATAAGGCGGAAGTTCTATGAACGACAAGTTGCCAAACTTGCTTATTGACTTCATACTTATAAATTCTAAATTTCGCTTTTTATCTTAATATTAAGAAATTTTAATTATTTTTTTTTTAAATATATGTAAAATTGACCCCCAGTCTGCTCATTAAGTAGCTAATATACGACAAATTTTTTATTTAAATAGCTTAAATTAGTTACAGTACAAAATAGTTCTAAAAAAACCGAAACTCGTTTTCAATTTCAAATATATTCTTAAAGCTCTGTTTTCCCAATAACACATCTCAAATCCCCTTTACACAAAATTAATAAATATGAAAACTAACAGAAAAGATTAAACACCATTCAAAATAACTATTTGAGCTTAAAAAGGCAAATGTATTTAATAAACTATAAATCTAGTTAATTAACAAGCTGGGCAGTTAGATAAATAATAAGTCCGTTTCGTAAAATATTTGTTGTATATTGTCAATTTCAGTTACTTCCTAACTGTTGGCTAATAATTAAAGCGTGAATTTACTAAACCAAACCCATGTCAACAGTTAGCAACTCAATAGAACAGTTACCGAGGCAAAACTAAAGTAAAGAAAAATATAATGCAAAAAAATAATATAATTGTTAACATTTATAAAAAAAATTTTAAAATCGAAAAAATTTAAATCTATTAAGATTATATATAGTTATAAGTTCCAGACGTGGACAAAGTGAAAAAGTTTGTGCTCAAGTAAAAGTACTGTTACTTGAGTGAAATTTGACTCAAGCGCAATAAAAAGTTACTGGTTGAATAGTTAAATCAAGTAAAAGTAAAAAGTAACTAAATAAAATTTAACACTGAGTAAAAGTTACTGCGTCGCTTTAAACAGCCTGATAACAAAGTTGTCGAATAAGAAAACAAAAATAACGGTCTACTCTTTTCTGTATAAATTAAGCTAAACTATTTGTTAAAATTGAGAAGTTGGTTTTCAAAGTTAGGCGATTTTATTCTTGTCTGCTTCGCAATGAATATAAGTCCAGTACCACTGAATAGATGCTCACAGGCAGCAGTGTACCCACCAACCTCCCTGTACCTTGCGGCTTTCTAGATTCCATTGATAAGAAGAAATCGCACCTTCTATAATAACAGGCCTTGAAATCGCGCAATAAGTTGTTTAACTGAAGGCTAATTTCTAATGCTGTCTTCACATTTCAATCTTTTAACATTAGACGAAAGTTTGCGATCGCGCTGTTTTAATAAATCTTTTAAATTCAATCGATTTATAGAAGTTAGATAACGCAACTTCAAGACGTTAATTTTGTAAGATTGAAGACGATAACATTTTAGGGTAGTAATATTTTTGAACTAACGATAAGATATTTTAATAATCAAAATGCCTTTAAAATGCTATGTTTCTCTTTGTTAGTTGAACTACCACTCAACCACAAAAAAATTTCAAGTTATAAATTCCCAAAGAATCCAGACTATAGACTTAGATGGAGTGATGCTATCCCAAGAACTGGTTTTTTTTTTCAGACTATACAGCAGTATGTCGACTGCATTGGCCAAATGATGCACCTTTTGAAAACAAATATGGAAAGCTGCGGCCTTTAAACCCGCCATCTTTAAAAACTTTCCTCCTAGTTGTTTACCCACTCCAGCAAGTTAAGTTAGAGAAACTGTAACTTTTAGCGATTTTCAAAACATTTTACGAGATGAGTTAAATGATTTTCGAAAAGAATTTGAACTTATATATGACAATATTCAATTTTTGTCAAGTGATAATAACAATTTTAATGTTTTTCAGCTTAGTAAAAAAAGTTTAAACATACAATCAAAAATGCATAAACTTGGTGTTCCATTGTTTCTATTGGAAATTGTTGATGCTTATTCATTTTTAGCTCACCAAAGGGCACCACTTTTAATAGTTTATTTTTAACTGTAAACAAATTAAGTTAATTAAAACAAAATCTGCTTTATTTAAAACAGTTAAATATTTAAAAAATAAAGAAAGTCCGCATCAGTCAAAATTTTATTCCACCACTTTATTGCCATAAGAAGAGTTAATGCTGGTGAAGTTTTAAAAAGTACAGATATTATATGTAGAGCATATGAGTATTTTGCTATGCAACGAAGTTTATATGATTGTTGGTGTATTGACTACAAGTTGCTAAGAATACTGGCTTTAACATGATTGACTTCAAAAATAAGCTCGACGGAGGATCTAAGTTTCGTAAATAGTATTTTTATGAATTTAGATTCCTTGAAAAGAACTTCCATACCACTAATTGATGAGGTTTATGTCAAAACTTCGTTACTTTACCCTGAAAAGTTAGCTAAAACAATTCATTTATTATTAAATATCTTTTTGGAGGTCTAGAATTTGTACCTGGAGCTCAACCTGTTGTAAACCTTTCTTTTGAATTTCAGTTTGCTCAATGTCAACAAATTGTTGATACAAAAACTAATATTGAAAATCGCTAGACACTGGCAATAATTACTGATGGTAACCGTGTAAATCAACGATGTTTTTAAATGTTTAAAGCAGTTGGTAGTAAACCATGGTTAACAACATAAGGTATATATTTGTTGTGCAATTACGGTTATCTCTTAAAATCTATACGAAACGATTGGTTAACAGAAACGACTGGCAAGCATCAATTTTTGAACAATGGAGAACTAGCTTTTGCTAAGTGGAGTGATTTAGAAACTTTATATAAAACTGAGTGCAATAGTCTTTTTAAGCTCTCCAAACTTGCTGCAAAATCAGTTTATCCGAAACAAAATTTTTTATTCTGTAAAATTTTGTTTTTCTGTTTATTGCATAGAAACAGTAGATGCATTAAGAACGCATCCAGAGATTGAAAATAAAGCATTTGAGGGTACTGCTGTATTTATTGAAAAAGCTATTTAATTTTGGAATGTTATTAATGTTAAAGTACCTGTTGCTGGTATTTGGATTAGAAATGACTTTTGTAGAGAAATCTACTCAGTTGGTGATCACATGTGGTGACAAATGTTTTAGACATGTTTCTACTTAAAAAAAAATACTGTTGGATAGTATACATGATCTTGAAAGCTCAGTTAATAAATCTACATTAGTGGTTATAGTTAACATAGCTGGCTATGTGCAAAACTGAGAAATAAAAATATATGATGACACTACCAATTATTATTTTAAATATGGAAGTATCTGAATATTCTAAACAGAGACGGGCTTGAAACCCCTTCTGATACTTTTATCAATATTTTGCTTTTTTATTTTTCCAGATGCTATTGGCTCTTTATGCAGAACAAATTGCATACTAGTTACCACTCCCAGCAGTAGCAAAGAATCTAAAACGAAAATACTAAAGCTATCATAATTTGTGCGAAAATTAGTTTTGTAAATTATTATGGTATTTACTTGTTATGTATTTTAATTCCTATTATTAATTAGCCTTTATGTCTCTCAATATCTTTGGACTTGTAAATAATTTGCATGTTACTACGTTGAGATATATTTTAATAAAACTTTTTTTTATTATGGATCATTTTTTTTTTATTGATGGTGACTTTTATTGCTACCTTTTCTTTTAGTAATGCTTCTGTAAGCAAAAAAAAAATACAGTTTACATTTTAACATATATATATATATATATATATATATATATATTGCCATGGTTCGGCTTCTTATTGAGACTATTTAGTATTACATTAATATTTTTAATGAATTTTGAAATACCTATCTTTAAACAATTTTTTTGGTTTTCTTTTTATATTTCCGTCTTTATTAGAGATGTTTGTTAGAAAGCATAGACTGGCATTACACCCTACCTAATAAAAAAACATAACAGTAAAAAAAAAAAGTGAAAGTTTAATCAGCCTTCAGTTTTTACGGCATTTTTCGTGATATCAAGGCCTGTTATTATAAAAGTTAATTTTGGAGGATTTCTTAAGGTAGCTGAACTTTTTTTGTAACTGAAAGATTTCCGGTTGGAGCCATCCCATGTGTGTTGGTCTCAGACTGAATGTTAATTGCTTTAACAACACGTTTCATACAACTGCAATATTCCGTCAGGAAAACAATTTTAAATTTCAAATGATGAATTTAAAATGCATTTAAATATGATATTATTATTTTTACTATCTTCCATAGCGAGCTTATATCAACTTAAAGCAGTGTGTTGATCAAAAAAGACACCGTTAATATTAAACTTTCTAAACAAAATAAAACCAATTCAAATGAATGTTAAAAAATATAAAGTTAGTTTAACAACAAATAAAGAAACATAATAACAACAAAAATAAAAAAAACAGTTTGTTTTAATTTTTCTTTATTAGTTTATGTTTTTCTAATGTTTTACTATGTAAATTGAATAAGTTTTAGTTCTAGGTTAATTTCTTAACATTAAGAATATTAAATAAATTTAAGAAGTTTTCTTTATTTTTTATTTCTTTTAACTTCTTTGTTCTTTGAGTTGTTCAACACTTTGAACTTTGTTTGGTTCTTTAATTTATACTGTAATTTTTCTATAACAAATTCATTCTTTGTTATAGAAAAATTACAGTATAAATTAAAGAACCAAAAAAAGTGTTGAACAACTCAAAGAACAAAGAAGTTGAAAAAAATAAAAAATAAAGAAAACTTCTTAAATTTATTTAATATTCCTAATGTTAAGAAATTAACCTAGAACTAAAACTTATTCAATTTACATAGTAAAACATTAGAAAAACATAAACTAATAAAGAAATATTTATAATACTCATTAAAGATTTAAATGTAAAAGGAAGTCATTCACAATAAATCTATATTGTGAATGACTTCCTATCACATTTAACTACAGTTCAAAGAAAAACCAAACAACATCTCAAAACTTAAGTAACTCAACGAATTTACGCAAAAACAAACAAAAGATTTCCACTTTAACTTTAAAAAATGCAAAACAATTTACTTATGCATAATTTTTTTACAAAGAAACTAAATAAAATTTACAACAATTTTTTTTAATGTAATTTTTTTTCTGTTAAAATTTTCTTATACGATACCGTTTCGGCGTTTGAGTTAAATTGAAAATCGTCGTGTCAAACGCTCACGAATGAGCAGCAGCAATGATAAGTCTATTAATATTAAATAGACTTATTTGAATAAGAACTATAGTAAAGGCGGATAACATTAAACGGCATCAAAATTAAACTTCTTTTATAATTTGTTTTTTCGTTTTATAACTTATCTTTTAAAGGGCAGAATGTTATATTTAATATTGCATAGAACTTTTGCTATACAATATTTTATAGTAATGTATAAATATATATATATATATATATATATATATATATATATATATATATATATATATATATACAAATACATATACATATATATATATATATATATGTATATATATATATATATATATATATATATATATATATATATATATATATATACATATATATATATATATACAAATACATATACATATATATATATATATATATATATATATATATATATATATATATATATA